>NC_133660.1:30622258-30737078 GCF_037893015.1 Macrotis lagotis
AAAAATGCAAAATGGTTTTCACTTCTATGTGGATTTCTTTTGCTTCTTCAGTGACAGTGGCAGGAGAAGCAGAAAATGGGTTAGAGTGATAAGAAAATGTTTCAGAGCAACAGATTTAATTGCTGATATTCTATAGTAAATATATTCTCTATTCAAGACCCAATTAGCTGCTAAACTATTAGAGGAATTAATCTAGTTTCACATGCATATTCTTTTTTTCTTAGTAAAGATTTTATTTATTTTGAATTTTACAATTTTCTCCCTCCAATCTCACATCCCTCCCTCCACCCCCCACAGAAAGCAATTTGTCAGCACATCCATATACTTGATAGAAAAAAAACTGAGAGACAAAAAGACATTTACTGGGTGAAAAGACAACAGGATACACTGTGATTCTCAAGGTGTCCCTATTTACAAAAAAAAAAAAAAACAAGACAGAGAGAGAGAGAGAGAGAGAGAGGAGAATGATTAGGAAAGGAAGACAGGTTAATGACAAAGAAGCAAGGAAAGGATTTAAAAAGTCAAAAAAGCTTCCAGAACATTGGATATGAAGGATTCATGAAAAGATATTCACAAAACTCTCATAGAATTTGAAAACTTGGATAAGTGACAATCTATACTAGCAAGGTGAGCACTCAAAATGGGGAAGATAGATCCAGCTGAGTATCAAAATAACTATTGTGAGTCCTTCAAGAGAAAAGTCTATATAAATCATTACTATCACTACCACCCATCATCATCATCATCATCATCATCAACATTAATATTTAAAAACAAGTTCTATGTTATATATAGACATATATATTATATATATATATATACAGTTTGAAATGGAAAATTGAGGATATTATTCAGAAAAATTAGGACCTAAGATTTTGCTGCATTATAAAGATAACTTACTAAAGTGGACAGTGTTTTGCTTTTTTCTTGAATAATTAGATAATTTTCTTATGTTCTAGAAGAGGTAATTATTTCTTATTCTTTGCCTTGCATAGATAGTCTGTGGATGCCATTTTGCCCATAGTACCTCTGTCTTGGGATTCAGTGATGTAGTGGATGAATACAGGGTTTGGAGTCAGAAAGACTTCTCTTTTTCAGTTCAAATCCAGCCACGGACCCATAGTAGCTATGTGACCCTGGGCAAGTCTTACCTTTGTTGGTCTCAATTCCTCATCTGCAAAATGAGTGGGAGAAGAGAATAATAAATCACTCCAGATCTTCCCAAATATTCTCACAAACAATAAACCTCTCTCATGTTCCTGACCCTCTTCATGTAACAATCCTATCTACAATTTTTCTTACTGTTAAAACAGTAAGAATGGTCCTATTAGGGCAGGGTTACAAGAGATAACTAACCTGAAGAACATTTCTGATTACTAGTCCGACAACAGGCTATCAAGGAATGCCAAATCCCTGATTCCTATCCATGAGCCTCCACCAAAAGCCCTATCCACACCTGAGGTACCCCGTACCTAATTCATCTCCCACCTAAATTGAAACATAAATAACCTTTGTCCTTTTTACCCCTTCACAGAATCTCTGTTGGTGTGGATGGGGTCCCCTTGTTGACAAATTCAATAAACCTTCTCTGGTTCCATTTTTTTGTTTAGTTTTTTTTTTTTTGGTTCTGGTCCCCCCAAAGAATAGGGAATAGATCTGTGCTTTCATTAAATAGGGATGGACTTCAGCTAGGTGTAAAATAGCTATGCCAGTTCAGGATGGTACCTCTGAAACTTCCACTCTTAGAGATTTCCCTAGAATACTAAGAGGTTAAATGACTTGTTTTGGATCATACAACTAGTGTTGTCAGAGATGCAACTTGAACCCAGGGCTTCCAACTTAGAGACCAACTCTCTAAGCTACCCTGATTCTCTTGTTCATGCAAATACAGGCAAATGAATAAATCTGGATACACACATATGTTAATAATCTCACAGAATGCAAACTACATATGCTTTTGGGGTGAAAAGTTTAATATAAGTTCTGGAGTCATGAGATAGTCTATAATCCCCCCAAAAGAGGATTAAGCAATTCTAAGATGGGAAAATAATTTCTTCTAACAAATTGTGAGCTGTTCTTCATTGTCATTATCATCATCTAAATAATTACCATAGAAAGGAAAGGAAAATGTTTAAATGAAATTCACGTTCTTGCAGAGACCAATAACTTATCTATGTCAAGCATTAGGAACCTGCAATCAGATTTAACCACATATTGTGGAGTTGTCTTTTAAAAGTGTTTGTAAAACACACACAAACACACAAACATATATCTTTTGTTCCCAGAGAAGACATATGTTGACCTATATTTTCCTATTTCTTACTATTGTTAATAATCACTTGTACCCCATTGAAAAAGAAATTCTTTCAATTGACTTCTTAGCCAAATCTGATTGATGATGGCAATTAGAAGAGGAATTAGGCAAGAGGAGAGAGCCCCAGTGGCCTAGCCGACAACTAATATAATATAATACACTTCTTAGGCCAGGTTGCTAATGAGTTCCCATTAGTCCTGAAACAGATGGCACAATTGATTACATAAGACTTTGAAAATGTAGAAAATAAGGAAAATTTTTTAAAAAAGCAATATGTATGTCAAATGAAATAAGTCCAGGCTCAGAATCTTTTTTTCCAGAGTTTCTGGCAAGGGGGAATTTGGGGATCAATTGACAGTAGTGTGTCACTTGAAAAAAAATTAAATCACAAATGAAAAAAGTTTCACAAAGGAGTTTTTGGTTTTGCTCAATTTAATTTTTAGCATATAGAGATATAAGGAACCCTCTTCTTTTTCATAGTCAAAATCTAAATGTTTCTGCCCCTTTTTGTCTCTTCCATCATCTCCCTGAGTCTTTCTCTTCCATTATGAACAGATACATGTAGTTGTATTTTGCTCCCCATGGAGGATATTGTAAACCATCTGAGGACATCCACAGTGTGAATTTGGACCACAGGAAGTCCAGGAGGCCTCCAATTGCTATGAGATGTTTATTCTTGGTCCAAATTGGAAATGGAGATACAGTGTAAACTAAGAGATGACAAATCTTAATATTCTAAATCTGGAGGGTCCACTGGACTAGAATTAGGAAGAACTAAATTCAAATTTGGCCTTAGCCACTAAGTGACCCCAGGCAAATGACTTAATCTCTGTTTGTCTCAGTTTCCTCAGCTGTAAAAAAGGGTGATAATAATAGCACCTCTCTCATAAGTTTGTTATGAGGATAAAATGAGATAATATTTTACAAATGCTTTAACACAGTGTCTGCCAACAAGTAGATATGTAATGCTTATTCCCTTGCCTCTCTCCTAAATATAGACATTAAAATAACCTTGATAATATAACAAATTACTTGAACAAGAGCTAAGGCTCATTATTCTCCCAGGTTCAGGTATAGCTATACTAAACACAAAAACACTTCTGATTTATATGGGATGCAAAACTCTGAAAATACTTGAGATCTAGTGGAAGAAATCAATGATGTGGGAAAAGCATGAAATGTGCATCCTGCCCATTATCCTATGTGTCACTGGAGGTGTCTTAAAAAAATTTGCAAAGTGTCAGTAGAAAATCAATCTATATCCTAATATGTTTACTTCAGTAAAAATAGTGATAAATCCAGGAAAAAAAATATCACAAAACAAAGTAGGAGAGCCACCTGTTCCAGGACCATTTTTTACTTGAATTACATTGAGGAAGTTGAAAAGAGGAGTTAGGAAGGGGAGATGGAAAAGGATGGAGTATGAGCTGAAAAGGAGATAGAGGAAAGGGCTTCCTTCCCTTCCTTGTCCTTTTTGAGGGTCCATGGCTCCAAGAAAAGGACTTAAGGTGTCTCCTGTTCATAGATTTTGATCATTTCTCTATTAGGGTATGGCTCTTAATCTTAGAAATTTGGAAAATTTGGATATTACACCTGTATTAAAGAAACTTTTCTGCAAAGTTTTACAATATTTGATTATCAGTGGGAGAATGTTTCCTTGCATTGAAAAGTTAAAGGTATTTTTTGCTTGTTGATTTGTTTTTATGGGTGAGGCACATAACTTGATATCATCCATCTTCTACAAGTGATTAGTGTAATATCTTTGGGTGATCTTTTTTACTTAGAAACCATAATTTCTTTTATCCAGGAGAGATAGTAATAGTTTTTATGACCAGTCACATCCATAACAGGATTATTATCATTATAATTATTAATTATCATTTTTGTCATCATCATCATCATTTTATTCATCTCATTTTTCCAACAGTTTTAATTAGAAATGGCCCTGGTGCAAGTTCCTATCTTGCTATTATTCTTTTATATCCAATATTCCACAAGTTTTGCAAAGGTAGATATAATGAGTTTCTAAATAATTCAATAAAAATATTGAAATGTAAGTTCATCTTCTGAATGGCTCCTTAAAAACATCTTTGGGCAAATTCTGTAGCAGACAGGATAATGGGGATAAAACATTCCCTATGATCTATATTATTTTGCTTTCTGCCATTAAGTTTTTATATGGGTAGGGGTAGGCATTCAAAGTACATATTTTAGAGATTTTTAAATATACAAGATGGTGATATGTATTGAAATATCTATTTCTTAATTTTTTTTTAAAGTCAATGTAATAGTTGAGCAAGTGAAAGCAACAGATTTCAGTGTGGTAATGATGGAGTTGCAGTACAGTTGAATTCTTGAACTTTCTCTTTTTAACGGAACAGACCATTAGACCACAGTTTTGTTAGCTTAAATAAAGCACATAGCAATTATCCCCAGATGGCTTCCCCAGGCTATTCCTTTGGCCAGAAGACAACAATACTTCAATTCAATCAGTACCAAGTTTGATGGCTCTTTTATTATGAAAAAGTATTTTTATTATTTATTTTATTATTCATGATTTATTTTATTATTTATTATTCATTTAATTTATTATTTTTATTTATTTATATAAATTTCTATTTATTTTATTTATTATTTATTTTATTATTTATTATTAAGCATTAAATATTTCATTTATATATTTTTTAAATTCAAATTCTTTGATTTGTATTTCAGAGGAATGAGCAACTGAGAGCAAAAGGAGTGCTGGGAAATTCTGTGCTAAAAGAAGAATTTGGGTTACCTGGATGAAACATAACAGAGCCTGCAAGCAAACAACCTGAGAGAAAGGAACAAGAAGATGGTATCCCAGGCCCTCCCATGTTGGAAGGAATGCCAGGTCAGATGCAATAGGGGAGAGGGAAACTGAAAATTGGGCTGAGCAGTGACAGAAGAGGGTGAGATCAAGACAGATCCCTTAGCCCCAGGAGGCATTTCAGAATACCGAACTCAGACTGAGACTTCAGCTTATCCCACCCACCCACTCACCCATCCCAAGGACTGATGGAGATTTACAAAAGAACTTTCTCTTCCTGTGCCCATCCAGTTGTTGCATTCTCCACTTGTTTCTTTAACCTAAACATTGCCTTTATCCAGATTTTTGCACCAAATATAAAAAGTCACAATTTAAGTGTGTGTGACCCTACCTTAAGGAATGAGTTGTATGGATCTCTCCTCATTGGTGGAGAGTGGTGGCAAGAGTGGGAAAGAAGAGAGATCTCTTCTCTTGAATTCCTGTGGTTCCTCCAGGGTCCTTTAGCTTCTAGGATCAGGAAATGAAAATTGTAAGAATCCAAACTCTCTTCAGACCATGAAGGGAGAACAACTATGGGAACTACAACTTGTATCATGTCACTTTTTTTCAGCTTGCTACTCTAGAGGTATAGCATGGTGAATAGCATGCTCCTGCCAGGAGGCAGGACAACTCATCTTTCTGAGTTCAAATCTGGGCTCAGACACTTCCTAGCTGTATGACCCTGGGCAAGTCACTTTACCCTGTTGACATCAGTTTCCTTATCTGCAAAATTAGCCAGAGAAGGAAATGGTAAACCACTCCCATATCTTTGTCAAGAAAGCCCTAAATGGAGGAGGTAGCTGGGTGGAAACAGCACCAACCCTGAAGTCAGCAGGACCTGAATTCAAATCCTGCCTTGGACACTTAAAATTTAGTTGCATGACCTTGGGTAAGTCACTTAATTCCATTGTCTTGCAAAAACCAAAAAAAAAAGGAAAAAGAAAACTCTAAATGGAGTCACAAAGAATTGGACATGACTGAAAAACTGCTAAACAACACCAGAGATTTTGAATATTCTCGTGTGTGTGTGTGTGTGTGTGTGTGTGTGTGTGTGTGTGCGCGCGTGTAGGATTTTTTTTAGCAATTTGCCACTTGTTCATTGTGGAACTGACATTTGGTGGGAAGAGTGTCAAGCCTTGGATATAAATCTTGAGGTCTCCTTTTCTCCACTAAGAAATAGCTATCAGAAGTATTGTTTGAGCCTAAAAATTACATCCCTAGACTAATAATACTTAAAAGAGTTGAGAGATGTAATTTTAACCCAGAACACTCTAGGAATAACAGAGTGGTGGCCACTGATCTCAGCCTCCTACTATCATTCTTGGTAGCAATTAAAGTCACCCTTGAAGAAGGTTGGGAAAGGAAATGCTAGACATCTAGCAGTATGAATATAATTGTTAGCAATTATAAGAATTTATGGAGAGAAACCAGGAAAATGGTTATGTACACATGTGTATGAGTATATAGTTAAATGTGCGTATATTTACACACATACACACACTCATAGTAATAAATCAGGAAAATAAACCCAATGATCACAACCAAATAAAATATTTATATACTCTGACACAGAAATTCCATCATTAGACATATTCCAAAGAGGTAAAGGATAAAAAGAATGATCCATATATTATAAAATTTTTATAACAAGAGTTTTTTAAGTAACCTTGGAACTGAAAACAAACTAATCTGGATACTAACTAATTAGGGAATGAGTGAAAAGCTATGATACATGGATATAGTATTATATAACATTGTAAGAAATGATAATATGAGGAATTTAGAAATACATGGGAAGTCTTGTAAAATCTGATGCAGAACAAAGCAATTGAAATGAGAACAGTAAAAAAAAATTATAGAGGAGTCTGTCTCTCCTGTGATACTACAGTAAATACATGAAAATGAACCCAGATAGAGAGATATGGTAAAGAAGACTGAAGAAAGACAGACGTAAGCCCTTCTATCCCAATCTAGAACTATACAAAGATGGCCAGTGACTGGAAGAAGGTTGGCACCAAGAAAATCAATACAAGCTCAAAAATTTCAAAACGGAGGGGGTACCCTTCAACTGGAAAATGGATGTACAAAATTGTGATAGGACAGATTCAAAGAACTATGAAATTTGGGAAGACTTATGTGAGTGAAATGAGAAGAATTAGAAAAACAGTTTCTACAATAACTACGACATTGAGAAGAAAAATAACTTTGAAATATATAAGAACAATGATCAATTCAGTAACACTAGAGTACAGAGGAGAAATCTTACTTTCCACTCTTTAGAAGAGAAGTCATACATGAGAGGTGCAGAATGAGACACATTTTGCAGAAAGAGACAATGTATAGATTTACTTTGCAAGACTATTTGTTGCAAAAGAAGGCTTTCATTTTAGGGGTGTAGGGAAAGTAAAGTTATGAGTAGAAAGGAGAGGAGAGAAGAGAAGTGTGAGCACTGCCTCCCAAAATAAGAAGAAAAAAGGAGAGTGTCAAAATATTTTTTTAAAAAAAATGGATGAAACTATCAGGAAATTCAGATAGAGACAAAGATAATCTCTATACATTTTTAAAAAATAAATAAGTTATATATTATAGAAATTTTCAGTACCAATATATGATCCTCCTTTTCTGTTCTATGTACAAGGACATGTTCATGTTGATGCTTGTCAAATTCAAGATAATAAAAATAAAATTTTTAAAAATAAAAATACAACAAAAGTCAAATTTAGTGAAATTACTCATCTTAGTCCCCATTGAAGAATATAATAAAATACATTTCCCTGCTCATAGCAAAATGAATCAGGAGTTTGGATACAGAGTGCTTAAAATGCCATTAAACTTGACTTTTCTGTTGGTTGGTTGTACTTAAATATTTTTTCTTTTTATTGGGGAAGAATCTAGAAGTCATCATGAAGAATGGCAAAATCAGCTATCAGGAAATGACTGTGCTTTGAAAAACAAAAGACATCAAAACTTCTTAAAAACAAATCAAGAAGGAAGACAAGCTATATGATGCTAGTCATCATGAAAATGATTTCAGATGTGGAAGTAAGATGATTCGAGAAGCTGACAAGGGTTGAGACATTTGACCACCTCATGAACAAATCGTGCTTAAATAAAAATAACATCCTCCTTGAGATGGTTGCTGGGTTCTTTCCATCATGACACCAGTGTTTACTGGACCTTACTTCAAAACACATCAGCTTAGGATCCTTGGCTTCCTTCAAAAGTCAGCTCAAGATCAGACCTTCCCTGATACTCTCTCCAGCCAAATATTCACATCCAAACTCTTCCCACAAATTGCCATGTGGGTATATTGTATTTACTTGTCTATTTATAGGTTGTTCTTCTTCACTCACTTTCACCCCACGTACAAAGTCAACTTCTTAAGGAAGTTCCTTAAGCCTCTTCCATTTTTGTCAATTAACCTTAGACCTGGCACATAACAGGTTCTTCTACAGGAGGGCTCTTTCCTATCCCCTCCCCTATCCACTGTAGTTTCCATTAAGGTTAACTTCCATCTACTCTATATGTACCTAATTATTTCCAAATTGTCTCCTTCCCCATCAATAGGATATAAATTTCCTAAGGATTGTTTTTACCTTTTCTCTGTAACACCAGAGCTCTTGATTGCTTAAATGAAAGAAGACAGGTCAAAACTTGTACAATGGGTCCATAAAGAAAGATGGAAAAAAAGAAAAAAGGAATTAACACAAAAGTATAATAAACAAGAAATAAAAAGTATAATAAAAAGTTTAATAAAAAAGAAAAAGATGTAGGATCAGTGTTATTAAAACTATTCTCCACTTTAAATATATTCATCAGAAGTCTAAAACTTGCAAAAGCTGTGACTAATTAGGCATTCTGGCAATTAACAGGAAAGTGTGTCAGACCAGAAATCTAACATTATATGGTCACAGTCAAATGACAAATTATATCAAAAAGACAATTTAATTTTCTAATGGAATATGCTGATGCCATAGTCATTAGTCAAAAGTCCACAAAAGGTAACCATATGAAATTTGATCTCTATTAAATGAACTTTCCAGATATTTACTTACTATTTATTAACCTCTTATTATTGTACAAATTAGTCTCTAAAGATTGCTTTGCTTATTACTCTCATCATAACAATGGAGTTACAGTGTTGAAAAATTCTCAATTTCCTGCAAATGGATCTGTAAGTTTCTAAATCTCCAATCTTAATTTATTTAATGGCATTGGAAGAAAAGGAGAAAGTCTCCCTATTCAAAGTTAACACTGTATTTTATCTTCCACATCTGAAGGAGATCATGATACTGAGGAATTTGGTCAGTAGAAGGAACACACCTGGAATATGTTAATATCTTTAATGATCTCACAGTCTTACCATAATGGGATGATCATACCCAAGGCAAAAGATTTGGATTATTATTATTACATACAGGAACAATGTCCATTATTTGCTTAGCTGGTTTTGAAACTCAACTGCCCTTCCATTATTTCCTGGTCAAAAAGTTTTGAGTTGTTTTGTCCTTGGCTGCTATTTTTTGATGCCAGTTAATAATTGGTAAGGTTGGATAACTGTGCCTTTTTAAATATTTCTGAGTGTGTATGAGTGTGTGTGTGTGTGTGTGTGTGTGTGTGTGTGTGTGTGTGTTTGGGAGTGGTGATTGTATTCTTGACATAGTGCAGAAAATTCCAGTTGTAGTCTTAGGTATTCAAGTAAAGTTCTTGATGGCACACACATGTTTTAGGTTATAATACAGGTCAAGTTTCACATGCAATATAAATGGTCCATGTACTTTCCCCCACCATTTTAGCTACAGCCTCTATAGTTTATGACCCCTGAAGCCACCTTACATTTAGTCTTCTTTAAAGACCCAGGAGAAAAGAAATCATTTCTAAATCGCTCATTTTCACCTATCTTCATGTTCCCACTATTTTTCAGGAACAATAAAAATCATCACCTCAATGACTCTTCTACCTATGATATTCATTCCACTATGAAAAAACTAACACACCATTCCTAGATTAAGGGTGTTCAAGAAGGAAACTAATGGGGTGGCTAGGTGACACAGTGGATAGAACACTAGCTCTGGAGTCAGGAGCACCTGAGTTCAAATCCGACCTCAGACACTTAATAATTACCTAGCTGTGTGGCCTTGGCCAAGTCACTTAACCCCATTGCCTTGCAAACACCTAAAACAGAAAAAAGAAAAAATCCTCTAAAGAAGAAGGAAACATATATTAAGAACTTTCTATGTGCAGGCTTTAAGAGCTTTACAAATATGATCTCATTTGATCCTTAAAACCCTGGGATGTCATTTCTATTATTACCCCAATTTTATCGATAAGGAGACTGAGGCAATCAGTGGTTAAATGACTTTCTGGAGGTCATTCAGCTAGGAAATATCTAATGTGGGGGCAGCATAAGAAGTAGAAGGAATTTATGATTGATTTATATTATTTTGGACATGGCAAAGGAGAGTTGTTTTGGGGGAAGAAAATTTGGGAAAAAGTTGAAGGGAGAAAAAGAAGAAAAGAAAACTCACTCTGAAAGAGAAAAATGAGGAAAAAGACAAAAGGAATAAATGATTTGCTAGCCAAGTCATGTGAAAAAAAGGATATGAAGAAATGAGAATTTAGTGAGAGAATGAAAAAAGAATTTGGATGTGACTTTCCAGTAGCTGTTGAGAGAAGGGAAAGAAGTTGGGTATGTTGTCAAGAAACCAAGAGATGAATTTAAAAAGCGATGAATGGGAATAAAAACATGGGGAAAATTAGTAAAATGAGTATAAACAACTGGTGAGAATAGAGAGGGAAAAGTCTGGCAGTGACTTGCACAAATAATACAATGTTTGTGTTTGTGTTTGTGCTATGACCAAGTGCCATGGCCACTCTTTTTGCTCATGACATGATAAATGTCACTATCATCACCACCAATACTTAACAAAATTGATGACAGTAAACCACTTTTAGAGATTCATGTGAGTACAAAAATATACTAGAAGGAACCCAAAAGTGTTGCTGAAGATTATAAAGTTTTGGGGAAAAAACTGAAAACCATAGGAAGCACAGGTCATGTTTTTCCTACTGCTGCTCATTGAAGGCAAGGGATGCAAGGGGAGAAAAGTGATTTGGGAAGTGAACAGCTGACTAAGAAGGTAGAATCTGAGAAATGGATTTGGATTGATGAATGTTAAAATAAGAACCTGGCAGATTTCTGGCCAGGAATGGAAAACATCTAACAAAAGTTAGGGAGAATATATTAGATGCTGATGTGAATGATTAGGGAAAAGCTCATTCTTTAAATCTCTTTCTTTCTCAAACATTCCAACAAAATCATAAAAATGCACTAGAAATACAAAGTAAAGAGAACAAGAGAGAAACAGTAGTAAACCTTTCCTTAGAGACTAAGAGAAAAAAATTTCCAGGAACCTCTAGCATTCGGAGTGGATACAAGGCAGAGGAAGAACAAAATAATGTCATGGACCTACCTTAAAGCTAGGGGAATCTTGGCTACTGGTGGCCCTGGAGCAGCAGATGACAAAGTCACCTATATTCACAGACAGCATGAGCATATTTGGGGCCTTCCAGGTGGCACCATGACCTACTAGAACCAAAGTAGGAGACAAACCAAGTCCAGACTGGGTAGTTGCAGTAGAACCATAGCTGATGTCAGTTCCGGGGAGCCCCTGGGAATTCCTCCTAGCAACAGAAGACCTAACAAAAGTCTTTAAACCAGAGTGCTATCAGAGTCCCTGCCAAAGACAAGATAACCCGGAAACCAGGTATCTCCAACACTGAGAACCTTGAAAGAGGCTTGCAATAGCCCAAACTGCATCTAATTTGCATCCTGTCAGGACCATAGCAGGAGATATATCTTAGTGGTGTCAAACTCAACTAGAACTGATCACTGAAGGCATTATAGTGACATAGAAAAACCACAAATTAACATTAACTATGTTACATTTTTATTTATTTTGTTAAACATTTCCCAATTACATTTTAATCTGTTTCAGGTACCTGGGAAATTTTGTGGCCCAGTGAGAACTCACTGACATGAGTTTGATCTCTCTGATGAGGTTATTTCCCAGTTAAGGCTTCTAAGGTAATGAAGACAAAGAAAGGTCACAACCAAAACTTAAATTGAATTTTCAAGAGACAAACCCAAAAGACAGAAATTTCATCAGACAGCAAAGACTGGTTTTAACCACCTGATCTAAAATTTTAGAAGCAATATGATTTAGTTTACAAAAGGAAAAGAACTGAGTAGAATTGTTCTACCCAACCCAAGAGTACAGGAAATAGCAGTATTCCAAGTTCCAGTCTTGAAACTGAAACAGAAGATATGAGTAAATGTGAATATATAATATTAAGGAATATTATGAATTAAGAGATTTCTGGAAGTTAATCTCAGAAAATGAGAACAACAAATATAATTTAAATTTGAGAGCAAAGAAATAGAATAAAGGGAACATTATAAAAAGAATTAGATCTTTTGAGTGAAAAACATGGAACAAGAATAAATAGCTTAGAATAGTGGGCTCAGAGAATAGTAGAATGGGACACATACAATTTACTGACTTCATGAAACAAAAAGAAATATTAGGAGGTAAGAGTATTAAAATTTGAAAAAATAAAAGAAAATGTAAAATATTATAAAACAAAATAAAACACTGGTTTGACCAACAACTTAATGAGAGATAATGTAAGGATAATTGGACTTTTTGAAAACTAGGGACAAATGAGAAAGGGTAGATATATTTTGAGACATTATTAAAAAAACTAAGTATATCTTAAACAATAGGGCAAAGTAAAAAAACATATATTTTTTAAATCTACTATTCATCTCTTCAGAGTAACCCCAAATTTTAAAAAAATAGCCAAAGTCTTGAGGTCCTATGTCAATTTTTTCCTTTTAAAAAGTATTATAAGTAGCCTGAAAGAAAAAATAGGAACATCAAGGTTTAGGAATAGACAGAACTATGCTGAACCAATATTAAGTGAGAGAAAATTTTGTAATATTATATTCCAGAAAGAAAAAAATTACAATCAAGTAAAACTTGTCAGGCAAACTGAACATAAACTTAAATGAAGCAAAATTAGTATTTGTCCTGATAGAGAGCTTTAAAGCAATCTTTTTCTTTTTTTTTTTTTATTTTTGCAAGGCAAATGGGGTTAAGTGGCCTGCCCAAGGCCATACAGCTAGGTAATTATTAAATGTCTGAGGTCGGATTTGAACTCAGGTCCTCCTGACTCCAGGGCTGGTGTTCTATCCACTGCGCCACCTAGCCACCCCATTAAAGCATTCTTAACAGAAATATCAGAACCAAGTAGAATCATTGAAATGATATCACAGGAGACACAAGAAACATTGAAGCAATTAAAAAGTGCTAGGGA
Source organism: Macrotis lagotis (assembly GCF_037893015.1). NCBI lineage: Eukaryota > Metazoa > Chordata > Mammalia > Peramelemorphia > Peramelidae > Macrotis > Macrotis lagotis. Next base: position 30,635,785 of record NC_133660.1, read on the forward strand.
TGTTGTAGAGCTTACATTCAAACAGCGATTACATGACAGTTATGTTTTCAGAATTCTGATGTTTTCAAAGGTGGAGGGGGGAATTGAGTAAAACAAATTCAGGATCTAGGAGTGTTTTGCTTTTTTTCCAGTTTTTGTGGTCTTACAAATTAGCAAAATATATTCCAGTTGCCATTCACAGTTATAAACTTCTAAACTGTAAGTTATATGTAATTCAGAAAGAGCAAGTAACATTTTCTACCAGTAACTTGCAATAATTTATTTGTAAATGAATTATAAACTATAATTTTATAAAAAGAATTCACAATTTTTTGACTTGCCTGTAATGACATTTAGGCAAAATGCTATTTTGAACAAAAGTCTCCTAACAAAAACAACTAAAGCAAAATAACCCCAGAAAATGAACAAAAAGGATGGAATTTTCCTCTTAAGAAATTGCTAAAAGAAAATTAGAGATCTTTCAGAACAATAGGGCAAGAAGAATCAAAAAAAAGTTAAACTAAAAAGGGAGGGGGAAACATGCACTGGGCAAAAAATAAGGAAATAAGAAGAATATCGCTCTCTGTCTCTCTGTCTCTCTCTCTGGTTTCTGTCTCTGTTTCTCTGTCTGTCTGTCTCTGTCTGCCTCTCTCTCTCTCTCTCTCTCTCTCTCTCTCTCTCTCTCTCTCTGGCTCTTTCTCTCTCTGACTCTGTCTCTCTGTCTTTCTGTCTCTATGTCTGTCTGCCTCTCTATCTCTCTCTCTCTGGTCTCTGCCTCTGTCTCTGTTGCTCTGTCTCTGTCTATGTCTGTCTGTCTCTCTCTGTCTCTGTGTGTGTGTCTGTCTGTCTCTGTTTCTCTCTATATATTTCTCTGTCTCTGTCTTTGTCTCTCTCTCTCTCTCTCTCTCTCTCTCTCTCTCTCTCTCTCTCTCTCTCTCTCCTCCTTCTTCCAGTGAAATTCAGGAGTCAAGGTCTCATTCACCCACACTAAGGAAAACTTGTACTGATTAAGTGGGGAAATGCCTCCCTTCTTCTTCTCCTTAGGCTCTTGTAGGCCAAATAACTCAGTTTGATTTCAATTTTGTTTCCTATGTTCAGCTCTAGTTACAGAGGCTGAGGTCTCTGGACCTAGAAGTTAAAGCCCTGGAGACCTTGGAACCCAGATTCCAGATCCTATGTTATAACTAGCCCAGTAGGGAGAACTGAGAAACCCAGGTCCTGGGATGGCGACTCAGGGATTCTGGACTTGGAGCTTGGAGAAACTACTGGTAATTAAGAATTTGGAATAATGAATCTACACCTCTTCCCCCACCCAGAGATTGAGGGAGATTATGACCCTGGTATTGGAAGCAAATATTCCTTTATTAAAAACTAATCTGTTAAGTGGTTAAATGGGATTGAGGTGCCAGGGATGCCTTAAATTGGGGGAATACCAGAGTAATTACTACTGGGATACTATTGTAATATAGTAAGAAATGAAGAATTATGTCATTTCAGAGACATGGAAAGATGTGTATGAATTGCTGAGAGTGAAGTAGTCAGGATGAGGAAAACTATACTATAGTAATACAATAATAAAAATGAGCTTAAAATGATGAATAATGATAATTAGAATCAGGAAAAATGTTCCTCAGATCTATGGATAAAGAAAGAATTTATAACAAGGATGAAATCATGAGATAAAATAGCTAATTTTGATTACATGAAAATGAAAAGGGTTTCTCGAATAAAACCAAATTAGCTATAACTAAAAGAAAAGAGAAAAATGGGAAGGTTGAGAATTTATAATAAATTTCTCTTATAAGGGCTTCATTTTTCAATACTGTAAAAAGAAATGAGGAAAATTTTTTAAAGCAAAAGTCATTCACCAATTGATAAATGTTTAAAGGTTTTCAAAAGAAATTAAAGCTATCCATGGTCATATGAAAAAATGCTTTAAAGCACCAACAGAGAAATACAAATGGAAACAACTCTGATGTATCACTTCATGCCTATCAGATTGATAAACATGACAGAAAAGGAAAATGACCAGAGTTTGAGGGGATGTGGTAAAATAGGAACATCAATGAACTGTTGATAGAGTTGAATAATTTGGAACTACAATCAAAGTGTTGTAAATTTGTGTATACCCTTTGACCCAGCAATCCCAAATTGATCAAAGAGAACATAAATTAGAAAAGAGTCGATAACTTAAAAAAGTATTTCTAGCTGCTCTTTTTGTGATGGCAAAGAAGCAGAAATTGAGGGGATGCCCATCAACTGAAAAATGATTGAACAACTTGCTGAATAGGATTGGGATGGAATCACAAGGATGATTCTTAGAAAAGCCTGAAAAGACTTATATGAACTCATGCAAAGTGACATTAGCAGAACCAGAAAACTATACATAGTAATAGTAATACAATGATTATAATCAAATGTGAAAGACTTTTAGCTATTCTGATCAATATAATGATCCATGACAATTTCAAAGGATTAATAATTAAAATCCTATCCACCCTCAGAGAAAGAACTGGACTCCAAGCAGAATGAAATGTTTTGTTTTCCATTTTTTATTATGCATATTTATATTATATTATGTATTATTATACACTATATTATACATAATTAATATAGAAATATGTCTTGCATGAATTCACATGTATACTGGATATCATATTGTTTGTCTTCTCAATGGTTAGGGGGCAAGCAATGATGGGGAAAGATTTTGCAACTCAAAATTTAAAAAAAATGAATGTTAGAAAAGAAAAAATAGAGAGGGTAGAATATTGAGGGGATAACCTGCTAGCTAAAGTGAGGAGGCATGTGACCAAGGTGCTAAAGTCAGCACCTACCAGCTATTATGAAGTAATTAAATTTTAGTGTATTTACACTGCGGAAATTACTCTATAGATAAGGACTTGTTTTATTGTTTATTTACTGATAGTCTAGACTTAAGAAAATTAAGAAATACAAACTAAATTTTAAAGTATGTTGGGTACCTAATTTTTTTTTATCAATATGCCACTAAATCAAAGGCAAGCTAAAAGTATTAGTACTGGAAAGAATAAGATTCACCTTATGGTCGGAGATTAGAGGAAAGGAAGAAATAAAGGGGAGAAGGGAGAGTTCACAAAGAATGGAAGCAATATTTTCAGAAAAGTAAGATGTGAGGTCTTTAAATGAAAGAAAGTAGGCAGGGGAAGATAGGTAATACTTGAGGAAATAAGAAATTTGAAATAATTTCTATTGATATAGAGATAGGGAATTAAGCACCAAGAAAAAGATTTATTTGCTGTAGTGACAGTGCAGTTGCAAATGTATAATTTGAATTTAATATCTTTATCTAGTCATCATGTTGTATACCTTCCCCCAGCTGCTTTTCAGGGCCAATAAATAGAAACTGAGTAAGTTGGGAGTTATCTGAGCTGAGGTTTGGCAAGCAATGAACAGTGATAGAGGAAGAGATTCAAGATTAAAGGACAGTGCAGAGTCCAATTGTCTAACTACAGAGCCAAAATCAGGAAATCAAGAAAAATGATATGAGAGCCAAAATTAGGAAATTAAGAAAAATGATATGACCTAAAAAAGTCTTGATGGGGGAGGGATCAGCGGTATTAATAAAGGCAAAGAACAGTTTTGGGGGGAGTGACACCACATAAAGAGATTGAAATGATAGGAGATCATGATCAAAGAGAAGGATATTAGAGTTGATTCAGGGAAAACAATGAGGAGACTATTGTGATGAGCCAGATAAAAGTGATAAAGACCTCTATTAATGGTAGTGTGGTATGGTAGTGTGAATGAGGAGTTTGAGACAGATGTGAGAAATGAAGTAGAATCAAGATCTGATAAAATGATTGGTTGGGAAGAGGATGGAGAATGAAACGAATAAAGATTCCAAGATATGATCAAAGTCATAATACGTGTTGAGGAAGACAATGTTCTCAACAGAACTAGAGAATTTTGGAGCAGGTATCAGAGAGAAGATATTGAATTCCATTTTGATCTGATATTGTAGAAACTAGGTGGTACAGAATATAGAGCATAGAACCTGGAAACAGAAGGACTTGGGTTCAAATTTGTCCTCAGGCACTTGATACTTTCTAGCTGTGTGATCATGGGCAAGACATTTAACCCCATTTCTTCATCAAAAAAAAAAATCAAACCCCAAACATTAGTCCGATAGGTCAATAGAATCCATTGAGGTACAGGCATTCAGTAGGCAGTTGTTCTTATAAGACTGGAGTTCAGAAGAGACATTTTAGCTTGATATTTTGATTTGGAAGTCATATGTAAAAATGTTTGGACTCCTAGGAGTGAATATTGTCAAAGAAGAGAATATAATTGGAGAAAGGAAATGAGTCCAGAAACAATCCTTGGAGGGCACTCACATTTAGGGGAAAGGGAATTTGCTGATGGTATCCCATAGGCTACTGTTGGTTATTTTGCTTTCATTAGAAGAGAAGTTATTAAGGAGTTAAATGACTTCAATCACATTAACCTATAATAAAATCAAGGCCTCAAAAGTGTACTCAGAATCATGGTGTTGGATAAGAATTGTCTCCTCTTTGTAGTCAAGAAAACTGAGCCCCCTATAAATAAATAACCCAGGATCACCCAAGTAGAAATTATTTGAAATAGGATGTTATGGTTTCTAGTCTAGCACTCTATTCATAGACCATGTTAGAATTCACTACAAATAACTAGCATAATTATTTATCCAAATTTTTCAAATAGATAATTTTTTAAAATACCTAACTTCATGTCTGAATACAGATTGAAGCATACTGGTTTCGACTTTATTTTTCTTGAAGGTTTTTTAGTGGCTCTATGTTTTCTTTCACAACATGACTATTAGGGAAACATTTTGTATGACTACACATGCATAATCTATATCTAATTGCTTACCTTCTAAATGGGAAGGGATGGTAGAAAAGGAGAGAATTTAGAACTCAAAGTTTTCAAAAAGAATGTTAAAAATTGTTTTTACATGTAATTGGGGAAAAATAAAATACTAAATAAATTTAAAGTTAAAAAAATAAAAAAGTTAACCTAAGATTGTAAATGATGTAAATGATTCAAAAAAGTATTAAAAAATCACAAGGAATGGATACTTCTGGGTAAACTATGAGTTATTAAAGCTATAAGTAAGTCAGGGTGATCAGGACCTTTCCCTAGGGCACCAAAATTTAGAGAGTGCTGACAGCTCTTATGCTCCATTGCTCCAGGGTTTCTTTTCTTAGCTCTTATTGAATTTGTCTTTAAAAATTGATTTGAGAGCCCACTTCCTACTGCTTGCTGAAGGCCTTGGTGTCAAAACTCTTATTTAACCATTTTGCTGACAGCCCCTCCAATGGAACCCAAGTAGTATGAACAAGCTATTGCATTATCAATCCTCCAGCTGTTATCTCTGAAATATATATATACATATATATATATATACATATATATATATATATATATATATATATATATATATATATATATTGCTTCAAATGCACAACTCAAAACAGAAAAAGCATACCATACTAACCCTCAATAAGAGTATGTTGTCTTGGCACTTGGTGGGGTAGGATTATAGGATTAAGTGGTTTGGCTGAATATGAAAGTGAATGGAGATTGCCAATCTTTGTGAAATGCTTGACTGATTGGACGAATTTAGTGATTTCCAAACCATAGTTCTTCCTTATTAGGGATTAATGATAATCCCAGAACCTCACTTGGCTAATTAAGTTTCATCCAATCACTGTATGGATCCTGCCTCAGAACTGGTTACTCTACCATAAGAATAAGATGAATGAAATATTTGCATAATTGATGGGATGTTGTAGATTTGCGTAGCATCATGGTCAAATACATAAGGGATCAAGATTCTTACAAAGAGGACTTTATGATTTAAATCAAACAACTGTGACTGATATACCAAAGAAGAGACCAAAAGCAACCCCAGGGATGAACTCTTTAGGAGAAGTTTGCTCTCCACCAACAAAATGCTTTATTGAAAATTTATAATCGGCAGAAGGAGTCTTGGATTCTCACGGGTTTCATGGTACATTGGCCAGAAGATCCTACCAGAATGAAAGGCAGTTCTGACAATCTCTTACACATAGTAGTTACATTCAGCTGTTTAATGGATTTGTTAGAAAGACGTCAAAGATTTAGAACTTTAAGAAATATTGATTTGAAGATCTTCTAGTCCAACTACCTCATTTTATAGATGCAAAGGTGAAGGTAACAGGACTAGGACTGGAACTCAATTCTCCTGACTCGAATTTGGGGACCTTTTCACTGATTTAAGACAGTCACAGTCAACAAATTCATTGATCAATAAACATCTATTAAGTATGCTGGGGACTATAAGATAAAAAGTGAAATAATCCCTCCTCAAAGAGCTTATTTTCTCAAAGGCCAGCCATCATGCATCTACAAAGGTGTGATAAAAGTATCATGAGATGGTTGTCAGGTAGTTGAGTAGGGCACTGCAGGCAGGAATATTAGGGAAAACTTCATGTAGAAGACTCTTTTTTGTATATCCATTTGACAGTATCATGAACATAAAAGATACATTTGGATGTTTATTGGATTCATTAAAAAGATTTTATAGATTTAGGATTGATTTCATAGATCTAGCAGAATGTCGTGCCAATAAGGACTTGTCTTATGGATTTTACAGATAAATAATGGGGCTTGATCTGAATGTTGAGGGAATCTGCCATTTATATAGGTTTTATGATGCCCAAAAGAAATGGTAAGAACTAGAACAAAGACCTGAAACCATACTCACCCTGTTTGCTAAAAGAAAAAGAAAGCTCATTTATAGAAGATTCCAAATATTTTCCTAAAAAATTAACTAGAATTTGTAGCTATCTGTGAATTCAAAGGCTGGCAGGAGGCACAGTTCTCCATGGTACAAGGAAAGATGTCCCTTTTATTTGCCAACCATATGACTCTGAGTAAGATCAAAGTCAATCAGAGGAAAGGCAAGGAAGGAGTCAGAACATTCTTTTGCCCAGGATCTCAAGTTTAAAGGGGAACTCCCCTTTAGAGGACTCACCTCTCTTCACCTTGAGAATCTAGCACAACAGAGTGGATAGAGCACCAGCCTGGAGTAAGGAGGATCTCAAACATACACATAGTTGTGTGACCCTGGGCAAGTCACTTAACTACAACTATTGCCTGAGACAAACAGACAGATGGAGAGAGAGGGGGGAGGGGAGAGACAGACAAACTGACAGACTGACAGACAGGCAGAGACAGCAAGACAGTGGCAGAGACAGAGAGACAGACAGACAGAGGCAGACAGAGACAGAGACAGAGATACACAGAGAGACAGAGAGAAAGAGGAGAGAGAAAATACTTTTTTTTTTATCATTTGATATACTAATCGGTATATATGTTATATCCCCCAGCAGAATATAAGCTACAGTGCTCTTTCTATCCCTAATACTTAAGCACAGTCCTAGTACACAGTATACAATAAATTCTTATTGTATCTCAGATTCACTGTAGAATAAAAGTGCTTAAATGGTCCTTCCATATTTATCTGTACTATTGTAGGATAGTGGAATTTCCTGTCAAGTAGTCTGTATGTACAGAAGAGAAAAACCATATATTCAATTCAAATATTTCATAATATCTCATGGTCTCATGATTTTGGTCCTATATTTATTTTTATGGTTATTTTGTCACCATTGTATTATGATAATATTATCACAGTCACTAAATTATCAACAAAAATAAATTAATATTAATATATGATCACAGATTAATAATGTTATTATCATTTTTATCTTGTTCTTATCTAGAAAAGGAATTCCAATAGAAATGATCTCAGAGTAAGTAAATATCCTCTTATTCCTACTTATTTTATATTCTTCAAGCTATTACAAAGGCAAATAAAATAACTATTTTAGGTGAATAAAAGAATTCAGATGTATGCTGATCCTCTGTAGGCTGATTGAAAGCATCCTTGGTACAACTTCATTAATAGATAGGACAATATCTCATCCTTTACCCACATGATTGTTATCTCCTCTGCTCCATCTTTATAACTGAAACCTTTTTTGTTTCATATAACTCAAAGATCATGAGTATTTCATTTGGAGAGGTTTATTAAAATCACTGTTCCTAAACTTTTGGATTAGCGAAATGTCCAGGTGATTGGGGACAACAATTTTGTTCGTGAAAATGCTTCATTTCCAGTACCTTTATTGCCTAAAATTTCCAGGATCTTATGAAGCTTTTATTTGTAGGATGGAGATTTGCCATCTGTCAATTCCAGAAAGTGAGTTTCTAAAAGATAATTCTATTCTTAACAGATCATGTCCTATTAGGCATTTAAATGAGTATAACTTTTTCAAGCAATTGTATATGTTATATAAATTTCTTTGCATAATCTGAATTTATCACTAACTCAGAACCCTTTAAGGATAATCTTTCTCTAGTTTCTGGTGGTGATGCTATGGTCTTGAATATTCATAACCTTCTTCTTCCACAAACAAATGTGCATAACTCAGGTTATTCATCCAGGCTTCTTTGTTGAATTCATGTAGATGTTGCCCAAAGAGGGTCTTTGGATTCCATTATTGAATCTTAGCCATCTCACAGACACCATCTAATGGAAATAGTCCAAGACAAGTTATTATCTTGCTATTGACATTTTTGCCTTTGGTGTTCAATGGACTATTACACAGGTGGTTAAATTATTGCCTATTTAGAACTAAATAAAAGTACTTAAATGTAAACACCTTCTTTAATCTTACTGAATGAACACTCAGTAGGACCCCAAGGGCAGACTGAGTAATACAAAGGCAATGTACCTTATCTTCTTTCCACATAACAATAACAATAATTTCCATTAGTATTCTCTTATCATCATTATCATTAATAGTTTTTAAAATGATCAATTGCCATATTTCTATTATTCTATTCACTTCAATGTTCTATAAACAATTATACAGGTAGATCAAACTATTGGTTTTTATCACTGAATTTGTCACTGAATCAGTCCTGGCATATGACATAACCAGTCAGAGGACAGATTAGTCACTTTCTATAAATCCCTTTAACTCTCAAATAATAAGAAGTTAAAATTAAATAGAAACATAACATCCTAAAATCCTTATGAATTAACCCAGAAAATACTCATCCTTAAATTACTGTATTAGCAGTCTCTTCCCTGAGCAGCCTCCACATGTATATGTCATCAAGGGACAATCATCACTATCATTCAGGCATTGTGTCAGTACTCTTCTGACTTCTCCCCATCACACTATATGTGGTGGACACTGAGTGCCCAATCTCACATCCTACAATCTGATTGATAATAAGCCTTAGATCAGAGACCCCAAGACTTCATAGATCCCATCCAAAAGAATTTCTCTACCCTATGAAATATGGCAGTTTCTAATTTAGTTTAGCTTTTTAAAAAAGGAAGAGAACTAAAAGAGAAATGGTTGGAGACCTGAAAGGGGGGAGTAGGCAAAAAAAAAAGAACCTGCATGGCTACACAAAACATAAATGGAAGAGAAACTGTTGGGGAGATTAATAACCCAAAAGTTTATTAAAGTCAGTGAGTACTATATCCTACAACAGAAGGAATCTGAGATAGTCTAGCAGTACAACTTTAGGAACAGAAAGTAAATGACGAGGAAATTTTTTCTTTAAATTCAAATATATAAGAGGGGCAGAGCCAAGATGGCAGCATGAAGGCAGGAATTCCTGGAAACTTGTTCCCCACCCCTCAAATTCCAAAAGCTGTCAAATTATGACTCAAGCCAAAATTTAGAGGGGCAGAACCCACAGAAAGACTGAGTAGTACAATTTCCCAGTCCAAGATAACCTAAAAGTACTGCAGGAAAGGTCTGCTTCACCAGGACCAAGGGCTGGAAAAAAACACTGGGAGTGCAGCCTAAGCCACAGGGCAGTGCAGCCAGGCAGGGTGCCTAAATTCCTGGGGGGTGCCTGGGTCCATGGCAGAGGGGAGCTGTTTCCAAACCTCCTGGCCCCAGGGATCACTAGGAACAGGTTGAAGGAGTGGTAAGAGATGCTGCTGCACAGAGTGTGTGTGTGGAAAGTGTGGCTCAGAGCAGCCCTACAATGAGAACCTGCGGCAGGAATCAGGAAAGCCAGTCTACACTTCCAGAGTGCAGCCTACAGACAATAAGGGGCTTGGGGTCACTGCAGAGGTCTCTCTGCTCTCCCTGGGACAGGACTCAGTTGTTTGCCCACACCCAAATCCACGTTGCAGTTTGAGCTCCCATACTACCATAACCAAGCAGGCAACCAAGCCATACCACAGCTCCAGAGCAGAGGGGAACACCTATGGTTACCCACATGCCAAAGCACAGGCAAGAAAGCAGTTAGAGCCTCTCATAAGACCTTGGATGAATTGAAGTACCTATGGGTTGTCCCCCCAAAACCCCCCAAAGCCTTGAAAGTACAGTAAATCAGTCATAGGCTGAGGAAATTAGCAAACAAACGAATAAGAAAAATATGACCATAGAAAATTACTTTGTTCCCATGAAAGATTCAGAAGATGACACAATCAAAGTTTCTGTATCCAAAACCTCCAAGAGAAATAGAAAATGGCCTCAGGCTATGGATGAGCTCAAAAAAGACTTTGAAAAGCAATTAAGGGAGATGGAGGAAAAATTGGGAGGAGAAATGAAAGCGATACAGGAAAAATCATGAAAACCAAATCAGTGGCTTGGTGAAAGAAATACAAAAAAATACTGAAGAAAATAATATGTTAAAAACCAGTTTAGGTCAAATGGAAAAAGCAACCCAGAAGGCAAATGAGGATTAGAATGCCTTAAAAAAGCTGAATTGGCCAGCTGGAAAAGGAGATGGAAAAGCTCTCAGAAGGAAATAGCTCCTTCAAATCCAGAAGGAAACTAAAGGAAGCTGATTACTGTGAGAACTAAGGAAAAAATAAAACTATTCCAAAAAAATACACAAAAATTAGAAGAAAATGTGAAACAACCGACCTCAAAAACATATCCAGGAGAAATAATTTAAAAATTATTGGGCGGGCCACTAGGTGGTGCAGTGGATAGAACACTAGCCTTGGAGTCAGGAATAACTGGGTTCAAATCCGACCTCAGACACTTAATAATTACCTAGCCGTGTGGCCTTGGGCAAGCTGTTTAACCCCATTTGCCTTGCAAAAAAAAAAAATAAAATAAAAAATAAAAAAATAAAAACTTTTGGGTTACTTAAAAGTCATGACCAAGAAAAGAGTCTGGACTTTGTTTTTCAAGAAATAATACAGCAAAATTACCCCCAAGATCCTAGAAGTAGAGGGTAAAATAGAAATTTAGGGAATTCATCAATCACCTCCCAAAAAGAGATCCCGATAGAAAAACTCCCAGGAATATTATAGCCAATTTCCAAAACTCCCCAGTCAAAGAGAAAATACTAAAAGCTGCCAGAAACAAAGAATTCAACTACTGTGGCTTTATAGTCAGGATTACACAGGATTTGACAGCATCTACATTAAGGGCTTGTAGGACTCAGAATATGATATTCCAGAAGGCAAAAGATCTTGGTTTACAACCCAGAATCAACTACCCAGCAAAACCAAACATCCTCTTTCAGGGGAAAAGATGGACTTTCAATTAAACATTGAATTTTCAAACTTTCCTATTGAAACAACCAGAGCTGAATAGAAAGTTTCATCTCCAAGTACAGGACTCAGGTGAACCATAGAGGGGGTGGATGGGAAGGACTAACTATGAGGAACTTAATGATATTGAACTGTTTGTATTCCTGCATGGGAAGAAGATACTGATAACTCATATGAACTTTCTCATTTATAAGAGCTGTTAGAAGGAGCATATATAGACAGGACACAGGAAGGAGCAGAATATAATGGTATAATATAGTAAAAAGATGGAGTCAATGGGTGATAAAAGAAAGTACTGGGAAGAAGGGAAAGGAGAGAAAGAAGGAGCTAAGACATTTCACATAAGAGTCAAGAAAAAGCTTTTTTCAATGGTGTGCAATGAGGGGGAATGATTGAGCTTTCATTCTCATCAGAAATGTCTCAGAAAGGAAATAGCATACACACTTAAAAGGTTATAGAAATCTATCTTACCCTAGAGGAAAAAATGAGAGGAAAGGAATGGGATAAAGCAGAATGGGGAAAGGGAAGAGGGGAATAAGTGATAGAAGAGAGAGAAGATCATGGGAGAGATTCTCAGATACAATATGCTTTTGAACAGAGACAGGGTGAAAGGAGAGAAAGTAGGTAGGAATATGAGAGTGGGTAGGAATAGAATGGAGGGAAATATGGCTAGTGATAGCAACTGTGGAAAAAATATTGAGGCAACTTCTTTGGTGGACTCATGATAAAAAAGGCAATTCAACCCAGAGACAGAGCCATTGGAATCTGAACACAGACTAAAGTACATTTTTTTCTCTCTGCTATTCTTGAGGTTTCTCATCTTTTTTAGGGGTAGGGGGCTATTTTTACTCTCACAACAAGATTATTGGAATAATATAAAATAAATAAGCCAAAAAAATTCAAGTGTCAATGATTTCAAGAGACAAATCACTACTGAAAGCCCAGATCACAAGAAAATAACAGAATTCTAAAATCAGAAGGAAAGATGAATAGTGAATCTTCTAAATGTATATAAATTTTACAAGGCAAATCAATGACTGTTTAAATAGTTACTTTTTTATGCCATCAAAAGACAACAGGAAATGTCGAGAAAAAAGAATCAATTAGAACTAAATATCATTCAGGTTTTAAAACTACTACTAGAGAATTTTATAATAGCAGATTAGAAAAAGGTATGCAGGATGAAGTCTACTTAAATAAGAAAGAGACTAATGAATTTAGAATGCAAAAATATTGAAATTGAGGAAAACATGTAACAATGTTCAACTAACAAACTTCTCAAATGATAAATAAGCATAGCTACCAAGAGGAAAAATAAGCAATAATGAATTGGCCGTGTTTAGGGATTATTGAGATGGCAAAGGCTCTAGCAGAGGAAAAAAAGAACAAAAAGTGATACTCAAAGAATGTTTAGAGGACAAAAGGGGATAAAGATATTAGTAGAACTTGAGGAAGCAGAAAATGAGACAGTGAATGATCAGAATTAAAATACCATAGGCTCAGCACCCAAGTCCTTTACTGATGGATCAAGGTATTTTGTGAAACATAATACAGAATAGGAGGGAACATAAATGGAGAGAGGGAAGAACACTTAGGAGAATGGCTGATATACCCTTTACCCCAGAGTCTAGAACTGAGCAAGGTTTTGTCCACTTCATCTACTGAGATCACCATAACCTTCAATCTTGACATCTACAGTTCTTCCACCCCCACCCCTTGCCCTACATAGCCAGCCAAGTCAACTGCCAAAACTTATCATTTCTACTTCTGCAATATCTCTCACATCCCATTTTTTCCTGTTTGCTCATACAACCATCACTTTAGTTGAGGTCCCCATCCCCCTCTATCCTGTGCTATTTCAAAAATTTCCTAGCTGATTTCTCTGCTTCAAATTCTGTCCCTCCTTCTCTTCCAGGCTGTTAAAGACCTAAGTTCAGGTCTGTTTAGTATGTGGCTTTCCAACTCAACTTCAATGATTCCTTATTGTCTCTTGAATCATTAAACTCCTCTGTTATGCTTTGAAATTCTTCAAAACCTGACTTCAACTCACTCTTCTAATCATCATATTTTGTTTCCTTACCATAGTCAGGGCTCCAACCAGACTGGACTTATTGCTATTCATCAGAACAATTTTTTCAATATTATATAAAAACTTACAAAGTAAAATTCTTATTTCTGAGTTCTATAAGAATTTTAAGAACATGGATGGGTCTCCCATAAAATGAAAGAAAACACTAAAATCTTCTGTGTGTAACTGTGTAACTTTAGCCAATCCACATAACCTTTGTGATCCTGACTTCTATAAAATAAGGAAGTTGGAAAAAAATTACTTTTAAGACCTCTTCTTACTCAAATCTATCATAATGTGATTATTCTTAGTAATAGTTCCCATTCCCTATCCTTTTTCTTAAAAATGATGGTAGGCTTATCCTTGCACTATTTCTATTAATTCAATTAGAGGGGTTTTCATAAAGTCTGTGGTAGGAAATATAGAAAATATAGCATCTTTTCTGAACTGAAAAAAAATATTACCATTACTGTACTTCCAACACTCAGAAGGAGGTCTAATTTGTTCTACTCTCTTTTCTTCACTCAGACATGTCATCTCCAATTTCCATGCTTCTGCACTGGCATCCCCCATGCTAAAAATCTACTCCCTCCTCATGCCTGTTTCTCAGAATTCTTGACTTTGATAAGTAGGCTAAAGTATTTCTTGATCCTGCCAAATTATAGTACAATACCTCCCAAGGATTTCAAATGTATTGTCTATTATGCTTTTAATTAATCTATGTAGTTATAGATATGTAGGTTGTTTCGGCTGATAGAAGCTAGGGTTCTTGAGAGAAGGGATGTTTCCTTTTTTGTCATCGCCAGCACCTAGGACAATTCCAGATATACAGGGACTCAGTAAATGATTGTTGAATGATTGGTTGATTTTATTCTGTGTGTAAGTTGAAAGGGAGTAAACAAAGTGAAATTACACTAGTCAATAACAAAATACAAGATATCCCACAATTCTTAGTGGAGAAAACTTAAACCTGGAGTAAGATTTTGGGGATACTCTCTAGAGAAAAATTAAAAAGTAGCATTTCCTTTACACACGGATGAAAATACCACTGAAGGGGAAATGGATAGGTTTCAGAAACAATTTCAAAGAAGAACCAGTCAAATTGAACTTCCTTTTATATGGTCCCATCAGTAATGTTGGAGACAGGGTTCTTTTTCATGTTTGAGTTGGATTCAATGGCTACTGAGGCCTCTTCCAACTCAGAGTTCTGTGTTACTACTGTTTTTTGAGTCTTCCTTTCATGGGTTGGAATGATTTTTATCTAAACCTAACCATCCCATCAAATAATGCCCCTCATAGAAGTCAGATCTTCTAAATAAATCATCAACCTGATAGAACTCTTCTTAGACCAGGATAGACTATGCTATTTGTAATAGAGTTCAGGGCAACTAGTATAGTTGGTGCACCAATCATAAGATCATAAACCTAGAATTACAATGGACATGAGAAGCTATTTAATTCAACCCCAACTCATTTTTGCACTCTATAAATGAATCAACAGGCATTTCCTCAGCACTGACAATGTGCCAGACACTGTATTAAGTCCTGGAGACACAAAGACAGAAGTGAAAACAGTCTTTGGGGGAAACAGTATATATACATACAAAAGTATGTATGTATATTTATGGATAAACAGAACATATGCAAAATGAATACAGTAGTTTTGGGGAAAAGATGGACTAATAGGTGAAGAAACCAAAATGACATCATGTAGAAGAAATGTCTAGCTTGTATATAATGCTTCAAGTTTTACAAAGGACCTATTTTTCATTTTTGCATGTCAATGGAGTTAAGTGGTTTGCCCAAGGCCACACAAGTAATTATTAAGTGTCTGAGGTTGGACTTGAACTCAGGTCCTCCTGACTCCAGGGCTGGAGTTCTATCCACTGCACTACCTAGTTGCCCCATACAAAGTACTTTTTGCAAATTACCTCATTAGAAGCATCATTCACATTTTGTTGCTGATGAGGAAACTGAGGTATACAGAGGTAAAATGATTTTCCTGTGGTCTAGGATAAGATTGGAACTCAATTCTCCTCAATTTTAGGCCCAGAATTCAATCTACTGCACTATCTAGCTATGTAGAAATAATAGTTAATAATCACTACTTTATAATCCAGATTATAAATAAAGATTATAATGTGGAATTACTAAGCCTCCTTCCTTTACATTTTTCATTATTTCTGTTGATATTCTTGACTTTTCATTTCTCCAAATGTATTTTTATTCAGTAAAAAGAATTTGAGTAATTTAATTGGAATGTCCTTGAATATAGAAATTGGTTTGGGGAAAATTGGCATTTTCATTATATTGACCTTACCAATTTGGGGGAAAACTGAAAAGCAGTTCAAAAAATTGAGCATAGATCAATATCTTGCATCATTTACCAAGTTCAGATCAAAATGGGTTTGACATATAGAGAGAGATTTTACAAGAAAAATTAGAAAAACAGGGAATGTATTAATTATCAGACTTAAGGATAGGTAAATAATTTATGAATAAACATGAAAGAGAGCAAAGTTAGGAGAAGAATGGATAATTTGAATGAAGTTAAATTAAAAGGGTTTTATACAAATAAAACTCACTCCATAATTGATAAATGGTCAAAGTATATGAACAGGAAGTTTTCCAATAAAACAAATCAAAGCAATTTAAAGCCAATTGAAAAAAATGCTCTAAATTATTATTGATTAGAGAAATGCGAAAAACAACCTTGAAATATCCTTTTACACCTACCAGATTAGGTAAAATGATAAAAGGAGACAATGACAAATGTTGGAAGGGATATAGAAAAATGAAGGCTCTAATTCACTGTTGATAGAATTGTGTATTGATCCAACTATTTTGGAGAGTATTCTAGAATTATGTCCAAAGAATTATTAAACTAACCATATCTTTTGATCCAGAAATACCACTGCTTGATCTATTTCTGAAGATGATTTGAGGAAATGGAAAAGAACCTATATGTTCAAAAATGTTTATTGTAGCCCTTCTTGTGGTGGCAAAGAACTGGAAATGGTGGGCATGCCCATCCATTGGGGAATGGTCAAACAAGTTATGGTAGATGATTACGATGACTACTGTTGTGCTAGAAGAAATTATGAGCTCGGGGGTGTCTAGGTAGCGCAGTGTATAGAGCACTGGCCTTGGAGTCAGGAGTACCTGAGTTCAAATCTGACCTCAGTCACTTAATAATTACCTAGCCATGTTGCCTTGGGCAAGCCACTTAACCCCATTGCCTTGAAAAATATAAAAACAAAACAAAAAAAAGAAATTATGAGCTCATTGATTTTAGAAAAACATAGAAAGATTTGCATGAAGTAATGAAGAGTGTAAAGAGCAGAAACAAGAGAACATTGTATATACAGTAACAGCAATAATGTTTTTAAAATAGTTGCCTATTATAAATACCCAAATTAACTATAAATTATATATATATACATATACATGTATATATATATATATATATATATATGTATATATAAAGAAATACATTATCTGCATCCAGAGAAAGAACTGATAAGTAGAACTATGGATAGAACAATTTTACATATATATATAATATATATATGGCATTTTCATTACATATATATGACATTTTCATTACACACACACACATATATACCTATTTGTGTCTAATGGCAGCCATCTTAAGGGGTGGTAAGGGAAATAAAAAAAAGAAATTTACATGAAAATTTTATTGTAGTGAAAGGAATAACAAGCTGTATATAGTAGATTTGCACTTTCATGGCAATCATAGTTTTATCACACTGTTAAAAAATGTTTGTTTTATTCCATAAATTAAAAATAAAACATTTTAAAAAGAAAAATCATGGTTGAGCTAAGTTTTGAAGGATGCCAAAGATTTTCTGGAGTAAAGGTCAAAAGAGACAGCATTCTAAGCATGAGGGTCAGTGAGTGCAAGGATGCAGAGATAATGGATGGAGTTTTGTATATAAGCAAAAGTAAGTGAGAGTAAGAGGAGGAAGAACAATGTAGGACAAAGGTAGACAAGGACCCATTATCAGCAGATAATGATCTGGGTCCAAAACTGAACAGGAAGAAGAGAGCAGATTAGTTTACTTTGGGGAAATTGCTCAGTGCTTTTAATGGTCCCAAGTTTCTCTGTGAAACAAAAATCCTTACAGTGTTCTTTCAGTGATATTATATGACAATAAGATTCAAATAAGACTCAAAGTAGTCAGGAAATGGACAGATAAGAACAACTTATTCCAAGGGCTTAAAGGTGATTGAAGCAGATGCTGTGGAACATTTAAAACTTGGCCAGACTTTGAAGAAGTCAAGGTTGTCCACTGCCTCCCAGGCCATCATCAGTTGACTGTCCTGACTTTTGTTCTACCACTGAACTTAATAGACACAGGAAGAAAGAATGAGGCTGATAGTTTGTGCAACTCTGTCTTACTTAAAACCAATATACAAGCAAGTGAAGACATCACCCCATGATGTCATTGGTCTGCTTTGAAAATGAAGGATGAACAATAATAATAGCAATGAATCATAGAATACTAAGACCTCTTATATATTTTGGCTTCCTTCACTGCAGAGTCCTGAAGACTGATGCCAAAATCATTACAATCTTCTTTGTGCTATTAATCAAAAAGCAAATGAAGCACAAGCTGCATATTCATTTAGATTGTTTATATCACAGCACATTGAGACACACTTGTGAATTCATAAATATCTTTACTTTCATTATTGAAGTTCCTAGAGATAAGGAATTCTGCTTCTCTTTTTGTATCCTCAGATGTAGCACATGATAAGTTTTCTTTCATTCATTCCAAAGAACTGAAATTGAGGATCATCCAATGGAGACACATGATAGGTCCTGAACTGATGATGTTCATGCAAGAACATGATATAGAAAATGCTGAGATATGTGTTGAGATCTAGAGAATCATGATATAGCATGATATAGAGAATGTCAACAGAGAAATATGTGAAAACAAATGAAGACCATGGACTGGTCACATAAGAACATGGAAAAATCCATGGTTTCACTGGGAGAGATCACCATGCTATATCAAGAAAACAGGACAAAGGTCTCTGCAGTGCTGGGTGGTTCTGTAATGAGTCTATGGCAGGACTGGCAAGCACAGGTTGGTACCATCTGTGTTGTGGGAGGCAATTCCCACATCAATGAGATCAAAAATTTATTGGAATATTTGTTTTGTTTTGTTTTTAAGTCTGAGGTCCTTAATTGGAGCCCGGCACATTTAGAGGAACAGAGGAAATGTGTTTTACACTGAAATCATCTCATGCAATAATTAATGGCAAACATAAAATCAACACACAGAAATGACTTGAGTATAGTTGCCATAGGGAAAACATAAATCAAAATGCCAAAGAAGAAAGTGCCTTCAAAAACTGGGGAGTGGAGGGAGGAGGACCAAAAGAGAAATCATCAATGGGTCAAAATCTAGAATATTGTCAGAAAGATTAGCTTTCGGCTCTGTTTCTGTGGAGTTGACAGATGAAAGGGCCCTTGAACAAAGTGAGATACTATGGTTAAGGGTGCCCTATTAGGTTACTTTCATCTTTGTGGCATTTAAGAAAAAGAATCTAATTTGGTGCCAGCTATTGGCATGGTGATTATGGTGGAAAGAAAGGAAGGCAAGGCAAGGCAAGACTCCCCATAAGAAGGAGAAGGAATTAAAAGCTGCAGCCACCTTCAAAACACAAAGGTGTTGGCAGGAGACCATCCAAAGAGGAGACTTGGGGTACAAAATAGCAGTGGCTTAATGAGAAATCTGAATGACCCAAACTAGAGAGGGAAGACATGCACACACATACAACACACACACACACACACACACACACACACACCCTCCAATTACTGCTTGAGACAGCCCTATCAATCCTTAGGAGATCTCCTGACAAAAAAGTCCATTCAATTTTCACTCAATGTGTTTTGTCTAATGGGAGCCGGATTATGTCTGACACAGAGGGTAATTACCTCATGAGAATTTCTCAACCAGAGAAGCAGCAGCATAAATTTTCTGCAGGTGTCTTGGATACATTCCTCTGCCCTAAAATGAGGTGCACATTCCTGTTTTTTTAAGGCTGTTCCTAGTTGGGGATGGTTTGCATTTGAGAACTGGGTTTAAGTCATTTATCTCAGCCATTAGGCAAAGTTAGCACCTTGTATATCTTCCCATCATCACTCCTGTGTGGACCAACAATGGATGAATTTCTTTTTAAAAATATTCTTATCCAGTATCAGAAATCTTGAGTCTTGGCTACCAACACACAGATGGATGCTAAGCTCACCATTAGATTGAGGCACATTCCTATAGTACAACACCTCTCTGAGTCTGCCCCTGGTGTTCTAGAAAGGAAACATCAAAGAAGTTAACAAAAAGAGGGCCATAGTTGTAGCTGTTTTGCTTTTATTTAGCAACAAGGGATAAATTTTCATACATTCATATGAGGTCTTACTGATGTGGATATAAAGAAACTAAATTGATAAATAACCTGTGCTTCATTTTTCTCCATTGGATGACACAAAAGATAGCAATATTTTGGCATCAGTATTGTGGGTCTCTGTAAGAAAATAAGCACTGCCCCAAGAAGAGATATGATTGGCAGTTGATAGTCAATGGAGCAATTTAATAAGAGCCTGACCCAGGATGCAATTTTCTTTCTTTTTCTCATTATTATTTAAATTGCTACAAAATGCAGTGAATACCACTCTCCAGGATATGTAACCCAAATCCTCTTGAATTGTTAGAATGAACACACTGAGAAGTAATGAGGATGTTTCTTAGAGAGTTTCTCCAAGGTAACACAAAAATAAAGAATGAATTGCATCATTCCTACTAATAAAAATGCTATATCATCAAAGACATTGCATTTCTAGGCATCCCATGAAGGATTATCAACATATCTTTTGTCATTGTACTAATAGGTCTTAAGAGGTAGCTTGGAAAGAAATTACTGCTGTGTTAGGAAGTAATGCTAATTCTGCCACTCAATAGATATATGACCTAAGCAAGCCATTTAATCTATTAAACTTCAGTTTCTTTATCTGTAAAAGGGAGATAGAAAGAGGCATGGTTCCATGACTTGAAATCCAGGGACTGGGGTTTGAAGTTCAGTTCTGCCACTTAACTATCTGGGACCCTGGAGGCATAATTTGCCAGCCTAGATCTATGAAAGATAAAAAGAGGAAGTGGAAGTAGATGACCTATTAGGACCTTTCCATTTGAAAATCTCAGATTCTAAGATTATATGATCTCTAACTTCTGAAAACTCAGTAATTGATTATACGAGCTAGTCTAGATCCAGTCACCAAATTAAACTGCTATAGAAACAGGAACAAAAATAGATAGTACCATTAATATGGCATTTTAAGATTTGCTAAATATTTTACATAGATTTTATCATTTGAACCTTACAGAAAGCCTAGATGTAAGTGCTAATATTAGCTCCATTTTACAGACAGTAGAACTGAGACTGATTTGCCCTGAGTCATACAGGTAATAAGTTTTTGAGGCAGAATTTGAACTCTAGTTTTTTGATTCCTAATCCAGGGTTTTATTACTTTTTGTTCTTATTCAGTCATTTTTCAGTCATGTCTGGCCTTGGAGTCTTGCTCACTGTATGACAAGTCACTCAATTCTGACTCCTTCACAGCCAGGGCCATCTCCATTCATCCTGATTCCTATCTGGCCCCTGAACCCAGATGGCTCTGGAGAAGAAAGTGAGACTGGTGACTTAGCACAGCCAGTTCATGTGCTTGTCATGGCATCACCTCCCTGAGGACACGGTCTTCTTCGAAAATGAAGGACAACCATTATTAGTCATGTCTGACTCCTTGTGACCCCATTTGGGGTTTTATTGGCAGATATCAGAATGGTTGCCATTTCCTTCTCCAGATCATTTTACACATGAGGAAACTGAGGCAAATAGAGTTAAGTGACTTGCTCAGGGTCAGGAAATGTTGAGAACAGATTTGAATTCATGAAGAGGAGGAGTCTTCCAAACTTCAGGTCCAGGGATGTTATCCATTGTGCCACCTAATTGCTTATTCCCATTCTAAATATTATACACTGTCTGTATCTCCATGAGCAGGGGCTCTCTGTAGCCCTCAAGCTCCACAGTCTGATATGGTGACTTGGCGCCATCAGAATTAGTGGGGGAAAAAAACAGAAATGTTTACCTAGAAGAAGAATTAAAAGAATAGAAGACATGATAACTATTTTCAAATATTTCATGGGTTATCCCATGGCAGAATTAGGGGAAATGGTTAGAAGCTGCAAAAGGAAAATTTAAGCTTGTTGAACAGAAAAAAAAAAATTCTAATGACATGGTTTTCCAAAAGTAGAATAATTTACTTGGTTTTTCCTCATCAGAGGGTTTTTTAAAAGGTTTTTGCAAGACAATGGGGTTAAGTGGCTTGCCCAAGGCCACACAGCAAGGTAATTATTAAGTGTCTGAGGCTGGATTTGAACTCAGGTACTCCTGACTCCACTGTGCCACCTGGCTGCCTCTCTCAAACAGAGGTTTTTAAACAATGCCTAGATGCACACATGTTTGGGCTATCATAGAGGAGAATGGGTTGGTTAAGAGGATTTTTTTCTGATGAGTTTTTCAGGTATGGATTGGACTAATGACCTCTGAAATTCATTCTTAATTTGAGAGTCTATCCCCTGCTTGGTAAATATTAATTATTCATAGAGATCTTTTCTTCACTAAGAAAATGCAAAAGATAAAACAGAATGCATGCTGTATAAACAGACTTCACCCAAGATTCATCTTCTTAAGATATTCATATCTGGTAACTTTGAAGTTACAGAAAGAAATTCTTTTTAAAAATATCCTGCTTAGGGGGATTCAAATTTCTAGTAATCTATTGTACAATGGACCTTGAGGTGATCTCTCCAGATCCTCTGAAAAAAATTCATTCCAGAATATTCTAATAAGTAAAGACAACCAACTAATCCTATATCTGAAAAATATATTTATTATAAATTGTTGTTTAGTTGCTACTGACATTGAGACATAATTATGATTATTCCTAGGAAGAACCCTTCTGATATCTCTAGTGTCATCACCTTCAGCTTCTGGTCATAAGACTAGAAAACTACCTAATTCTTACTCAAAAATTAAGTTTAACATAATGCAGGCAATAAAAAAAAATGTAAAAGAACATGGAAAATCCGATACAAACCAGATGGCAAGAAGCCTTGTGGGAAGAATTATTCTTGCTGGGATAAACAAGCCAAAGGGAGCCCTGAAGGTCACCATTCTGAACCCACTCTGAATATATTCAAGAAATCTGACAAGGGAGAGTCTGACCAACTAATGATCATCACAAGAGGAAAACACAAATTTTTAAAATGTAGGTTTGTCCTAATTCAAAGTGAACAAGAACTCACATGTCATACTGAGAATTAAATATTGAATATTCATCTTCATTTGCCTATATCCAAAATTGATGAATAATTTCAGGTATAGAAATAACACCCAAGGGCTATGAGCTGATATTTCATTTAAAAAAAAAAACAGCTTTGTGAGCATGTCTGCTTGGAGGTACTTGTGAACAAACACCTCCAGGGCAAAGTGGGCAGGGATGTGGAATTTTGTCATTATTTTATATACAGAACAGACCTTGTAATAAAAAAAGCCAAAGCTTTTTTTTTCCCTCCAAGTGACCTTATTTGTAGAGTCTCTTAGATCTGTTGCATTCTGGGAATTGTAGTTAATTGCCTTGTTTTTCTTTTTTATTGCTGCCTTTTGTTACACCATATTAATTTCCCAAATATGCCCCTCTCTTCATCCTCTGCCCAGCAAGCTTTCCCTTTCAATAAAATTTTTTAAAGAAAAAGCAAAAAAGCAATTCAGCAAAATGAACTAACATCCTGGTGATGCTGACAATGCACTCAAGATTCTACACCTTAGTCTCATATCTCTTTAATAAAAACAGGAAGGTACTCTTCCCATTTGAAATGCAATGACTTCAGTTTCCTTTTTCAGTTTCTTTCCATTTATGTGACTGCAAAATTGAGTATATGACATTCCCTCTTTCTCCTTACTTCACTAGACATCAATGCATAATAAATCATTTTGTGTTTCAATTTTTCATAGAAGTTTTTTTCTTTTTTTAGCATAACAACATTCTGCTATATTCATGTACCAGAATTTCTCTAGCCATTCCTCCATTGATGAGAATCTATTTCTTTGCCATCACAAAAAAAAGTATTTTGACCCATTTTGTGTCTTTCTGTATTCATTTCTTGAGAGGTAGGTATCTAGTGTTATGGGTCAAAAAGTATGCCTATATCTCTGGGACAATGAATATGATCATTTTATACATTTTATCATAATTCTGAGTTTCTTTACAGACTTCTCTCACTAATGCACAGCTCCATCAACAGCAAAATAATATCATCCTGTCTTCTCATAGTCCCTCCAATACAACTATTCTGTCTTTTGTTATATTTGAAAATTTGTTGGATATGAGGTGAAAGTTCAAAATTATTTTGGTTTATATTTCACTTAGTATTAGTGATTTAGAGCAATCTTTCATTTGGGTGATGAAAATTTGCAATTTTTCTTTTGAACAAAGTTGTCCATGTCCTTTGACCACTTTATCCAAGGAGGAAAGGTTCTTCATTCTATATATTTGCATTTTATCTCAGGGTATCTAGGAGGCACAGTGACCAGAGCACCATTCTAGGAATCAGGAGGACCAGAGTTCAAATTAGGCATCCAACACTTACTAGCTGAGAGAACTTGGGCAACTCACTTAACCCTTATTGTCTTTCATCCATTGTCATCCTGGTCCATATCTGACTACTGGACTCAAATGTCTCTGGAGGACAAGGTGGGGTTAGTGACTTAGCACAATCCCCCACCTCATTGAAATCCAATTCATGTGCATGTCACAGCATCGCCTCCCTGTTGCCATGCTCTTTTTCTAGAACAAAGGATAATTATCATCATTATATTCCTAAATATCTTAAATATAAATCCCTTATCAGAGAGTCTTGATGAGTTTTTTTTTCTAATTGCCCTGTTTTCTTTCACTAATCTAGTAGCATTATTTTTTATTCTGGCAAAAACATTTAAATTTCATGTATCTGACATTATTTATTTATATTTTGTGATGATCTCTATCTCTTATTTGATTACGAATTCCTAGCATGGGCCTCATCCATTTTTAAAGTCTTTTGAGGGGTATTATATGAATTTTTATGTATTTAAATGGAGGGTTCATTTGGAACCAAATGCTATATATAAAATATAAAATATTGGTCTAAATTTATTTTTTGCCAAACATCTTTTCAGTATTTCTCTTGTCTAATGGGTTTCTATAGCACAGAGCATTAGATTGTTGAGTTAAAATGTTTCTAATTCTTATTTTTCTTCTAAGTTCCATTTAAGATCTACTTTTTTTTCTTTTTTTAAAAAGGATCAAATGGATTTGTTGGTTATTGATTTATAATATAACAAAGTCTGGAAGTGCTAACCTCTCTTCATAACTATTTTTTAAATGATTTCCCATGAGATTCTAGATTTTTAACTCATCCACAATATATACAAAATTTTGCCTAACTCCCAATTATCAACTCCATTAATAAAGTCCTCAATTCTGTAGAGATAATCTTATAGTAAATAAATATACATATATATACAACAAATGCAAACACATATAAATGCAAATTATATATATGTATATATATGTATATGTGCCACTATACATATGGGAAAGTAGGTATGGAAGCCATGGTTGTTGAAGTTCTCTCAGTCACCTTTTTACAGTTTTAATCAATTTAGAGATTTTTTTTATTCCTTTTGAATCTCCCTTTCTTTGAGATACCTAGTGAAGCAATTCATCAGTACCGCCCCCCATAATGGTGCCTCAAGTCCATATGGATCTTTACTATGCACATTTGATCTAATCCAGCTGCATTTCCCTTCTCTGTTTTCTTTAATGTCAATTCTACCTCCCATATAAGCACATCTGAAGTTGATATAAAAGTCAAAGTGCTGTGGCGCTACTATCCCTTATGGTAAAAACAATTCATCGTAAAAATCCTTGCAGAACTTTTCCAGTTGAAGATGAATTAATTAGCCATGGATGGTGAAGCCACACTGATATTCTTTATTGTGGATGACATTATGCTTATTTCATCTGGTTTAGGAAATTTGTAAAGACTCCTAGAATAGATCCATAATTTAAAAAGGAATTCTGCCTGACCCTCCCCATACAAAAGAAAAAAACTGTCTATTACCCAAATTATGATTTGCTCAATAACATGACAAATTCTAGAACTTGTTCATCAATCTGTATATTTGGGAGGAGATGAGGAATGTTAATAAAAAATATGATCCAGCATTAAATAGGAGGTGAGTGGACCAAATTGACTTCAGAAAATTGCATAATGTCTTTAAAGACTCCAAACTTCTTTCCAAAACAGAAGCACATTTTTTCCAGATTTTATAACTGAATATTTATTTAGAGTATCAAAAAAGAGTACATTTCAAAAAAAAAATTAATACAATGTGTGTTGATCTCTATTTACTTGACATGCATTAATATATATTTTTGACTGATAACATTCATAGCCTAAGTTTATCATGAAGGGGTTTCTGAGGTTTCTTGGAGGCAACCTAAAATGTCAGTAAGGTATTTATTCATAATGCAATGTATTTTGTGGTTGTAAAATCTTTTGGGGATTTCACACTTGTCGACTACACTTATCAACAAATTCATAAAAAAGAAGCACATTTTTTTAAATAAATATTCTACTTAAGTTTCTATATGCCACTATGACCTAGAACATGATAGTCTCCAAAAACTTGAAAATGAATATCACAGATTATAATACAGACATGTTGTCTGTGAAGATACTTTAACAGAGGAGAGTAAAAAACAAACTATTCTGAAGCATAAAAGATGTCAAAAGGAAAATGCACAAAAAAGAAAATAAGATGGGCCAACCATACAAGGAACCAACCAACAAGGAATGTCAGGTAGACAGTCTTAAAGTTTCACTGATATCCTTGCATATAAGGAAAACTGATGAAGGTTCCAATTATGTTAGCTGAATCTCCTATGATGAAGCTATCACAGGTATGAATGGGCTAGGACCTAATAATTGAAAGAACATATAAGTTTAAAATATTATAGATTTTTAGTATTAAAGAAATGTCTAGCTCTACAAAAGACTATTCTTTGATATAGGATTAATCAGATCATGAAAGGAACATCAAATTACCAGATCTCTAAATAAAATGAAAAAGTTCAATAAGGAAATTGAAGGAATAATATATGAAATAATATAATAATATATGAAGGAATAATATATGATATGATGAACAGGGGCATAACCATCAGAGGTACAGAAGATAGAGAAAAGAAGGGAAGATTTTCTAGAGGACCTGAATTGCCATTCTCTAAGGAGTTGGACAGATTGGTTTGGGTGAAGTGCCACATGGGGTCCTGTGGTGAGCCTCTCTTTATACTGGGCAGGTAAGTGAAGTTCCCCAGCCTGGATGAAGACTGGTAGTGAAGGCAAACCTGGTAACATTTCACTTAATTATGTCTTCAGTAGACTTGGGGTTTTTTTTTTGTTTGTTTGTTTTTGTTTTTGCTTTGACCACTTCTTAGAAGATTAGGCACCAAGGGAACTACTTTTATCACTCTCTAGGTATTTCTTCTATCTTCATATTTAGGCAGCTTCTCCTTAATAGTTTTATACAGCACTGTCTGTAAGGTGAATTATATGGAATCAATTTCTATTAAATTAAATGACACATCAGTGAAGAGCAATAAATATTCTAATTTTTCAGAATCAAACATTTCTTTTAAAAGAATTTTATAATTTTATAAAAAAGTATTTTACAATTTTATCTATTTGTCTTGAATATATCATGGTAGATTGAATCCTATTTATTTAATATATTTCATAATCATTTTATTGGGATTTCTCTTTCAACTATTTCCTGCTGGATTTTGTTGTTATGTCAAAATAATGATTTTTTTTAAATGTATGCATTTTTCTTAATACAATTTTACTGAAGCTGCTTTTTGTCCCTGGTACTTTCCTTGCTTATTTTCTGGGACTTCCTAGGCAAGATAGTATCTCATTAGCAAAAAGAGCTAATTTTGCCTCATTTTTTTCCCTCATGATTATGTTAAGTACTTTATTCTTTCATTTTATTACTGACAATTCAAGAATTATGGTGAAAGTGAGGAAAAATGATAGCTTTGTTTTACTCCCATATTTACTGAGAAAGCTTCTAATATTTCCCCATTGCAAATAATGCCTAACTTTTGTATTTTGTCTTCCTATTCTTATTCTTCTTATTATTATTATTACATTAAAATAGGCCTTCTAAATATTTACTTCATAGGGTTTTTAGTATAAATTATTGTTGTGTTTTGCCAAAGAAATATTCTGCATTTATCAATAAAATTATGTGGTTTCAATTATTTCTAATTTCATATGATCAATTATGTTAATAACTTTCCTAATTTTGAAACATCCATATATCCATTATAAAATTATATTTCTACATTGTTCATTCTCTATATCTGTATGTGTAGATATGTATATATTTTTATTTATATATATTCATACATTTATGTAACATTCATTTATAATTATACATGGAGACAAATTGCTCTAATCATTTTATTAGAATTTTATCTGAAGCTTTTGTAGTAATATACATCTCTGATATTGTTCTACAGTTCTATTCTCAACTTCATATCACCTTGATTTAAGTATTAAGAACATATTGCGTACATAAAAGAGTCCACGAGAGTGTTTTCTTTATCAAATTTCGAGAATTTGAGATCAAAATTAGCCTTATTTGCTACATGCATATTTATGTATGGATAGGCCACACAAATATACATTTATACATAATACATTCATATCTTACACAATTTCTGTGTGTAAATTCACAAATATGTGCATATAGTCTTAGTAGATCCAACACATTATAAAAGTCTGCTAATATATGCTATACTCCCACCTGCTCTTCCTTGAGACCAAATTTGACCATTATGATTTCACAGAATTCATTTGCAATTTTATTTTTATTTTTAATGCAAGTTTATTGTGTCTTGAATAGATAATAGCTAGATACACAAATATATAAATGCACACAAACACGTATGTGTACATGACTGCATTTGTGACATTTTCCAAATTTACTTTATTTTATCCATGCCTCTCTGCATTCATATAGTCATCATTTCTTAAAGGATGGTAACATTCTAGAATACATATGACACAATCTTCTTTGTTAAGATAAAAATTACTATTATAAATATTTTCTTTTGGGAGCCTAGCTAATATCCTGGACCAAAAGGAACTTCGTAAGAAGGAGGTAAGATTTGAGCAGTACTGGCCCAAGTAAGCTATTCAAGCCCTCTCCCTTGGTCAGTCTTTTACTTATACAAAGTCATATCCTGTGTTCTGTTCTGCCTGGAACATGTTTTCTGCCTGTATGCACTTCCCTCCTCATTGCTACTTCTTTCCTAGGTGGGCAGAATCAGTCATACTTCATGCTGGGTAAGGAGGAGTGCAGGATGAATCAGATTTGGGTGTGACAGGAACAGTTGACTCTTGAAGACAAAGCCTATGGAGATTTCTTGACCTGCCTCCACCTGGTCCAAGCAGTGGATTGTAGAGCAGTGACACCAAGTGGGAGCTCTAAATATATCAGTGGACTGCTGATGTTTTTACCACATTCAATATTCCTATCTTCTGATTTGGCATATTTAGCTTTAATCACTCCATATCTGGAGCAAAATGTATTTTTCCAAAGTTTTTGATATGAAGAGATTTGAGAAATACATCCAATCTGCCATTTTGTCAATCTGATGCTTTGTTTATTTTTATATCAAACATATTCCTTCTGTGATTTGGATTTCACAAATAATTGCAAGAATATATTAAAGCCAATAGAGGGACACTGAGGCATTCAAATTTTATTACTTTACCAAATTGAACTGATTTTCTCCTGAGGACGATGTAATGCCTGTTTCTAATATTTCTACTCTTGTTACTGGCCAAAGTCTCAAGAGAAGAGAATTTCTCAGTTTTAGTCATTGAAGACAAAACAAAACAACCCTTACTTTGCTAGCCTTTTATTTTTGGCTTTTAGGAAGATTCCATTTGACTTTGTTTGGGCAACTGAATGAACATTTGTATATTTGAAAGGGTTATTTGATTAAATCCATTTTCCATCTGCCTCACAGATCCATGTACAGTTTCGTTTTAGTGGCTGACTGATTTGGGTATCCTGTTACTGATTGGCAATGCAGTCCCATGTCTGCAATTTCTCATTAGCAGATTCTTTGACTTAGGGCATACCCCCCCCTTCAAGAAAGACAGACAAACAACACCCACCCCCTGAACATCCTAAGATATACTATCCAGTTTGTCAAGTGAGAATTCTTAATGGTCACCACACTCCTAACTCATTGGAAGCACTTGCTATTTTTCATCATTCACCCAAAGGACTACAAGAAAGGTTCCTTTACATCAACAGCTGTGACCTGCCCACCCAGCAGAACTGGTTATTTAGTGAAGAATCTGTGAGTTCCTTGACATGGCCACTTCTCCCATTGATTCCTTTGGCAATGACTCAATACTCTTTCATCTCCTTTACAACGGGCTTTTGCCCATCTGCCTTACCACTAAATTCTTCTATATGTGTTATCACCCTCTATTAGAATGCAGACTCACTGAAAGCAGGGACCGGCCTGCTTTTCAATTTGTTTTCCCAGCATTTCACACAGCATCTCGCTTATGATGAGCATCTAATGTTTCTTCATTCAGTCCAAAAAAGATCAGTTTGGATGAATGTAAGCTAAGGTCCATTCTGGCTCTAAGTCCTATGATGCGACTAATGATTACCATGAAAATAACATTTATGTGATATATATGTGAGAGAAATTGGGATTGTAACTATTAGAAATGTCTACAAAGGAAATTCTCTTCACCTCTATAGATAGCTGATTCAGTAGAAGAGTCCTAGGCCTTGAGACCCATGGATTTTTCATGACAGCGTTTAGAGGACAAATTTGAACCCAAATATTTCTGATTCCAATTCCAACACCCTATGTACTTGGTTAATCTGCCTCTACTGCTGGCATTTTTTAAAATACACTTTGTATAGGTTTTCAAAGGTCCCTGCATTCATTATCACCCCCAACACTAGCAACAATTCAATGAGAGAGTGTAATTAAAACAACAGGTATTATTACCCTGAATTTTTCAAATGAGGAAACTGAGGAAGATTCTCTGAATCCATGACCTTTTAGGTCTGATGTCATGGTCAACCGATCATTTTTTCAATGATTGGGGAGAGAGAGAGAGACTTACTGCCTAAGCTTGACTGTTTTTCCTCAGACAGAAAGTGAACTGGAAAAACTACAACTGAACCCAGAAGGAGCATATTAATGTCGAAAGCAATTCTGATAACAGGGACTCCAACACCTCAGTCATCAAATTCACACCTAATTTCACTGTAAAATTAAGCTGAGAGAATTTCTGGGGAGTTGCTCCTTTCCCAGAAGAGTCAGACCTTTGTAGGCCTTGAGGCAATATTGGACAAGTGCCAAAGGGCCAGAAGCGACACTTCATCAGCCAGCCAGCCTCAGGAGCATAATTTTCCTGCAAAAGTCAATACAGACAGGCACATGTTTGCTTGTCCTTACAGTCTCCCTGATGAATGGCTTCCAATGGCTTGGTATTTCAGCATGAAATCGCTAATACTAGCTGTTGATAAGTTCTTTCCTCACTTTATGGTCCTATGGAAGGCCAACGTCAGGTGAGGTTTTATCATCCTACCCACAACATCTATCAACTCCATGTGGTACATCCTCCTTATTCACCAGGATTTATCCCTGTAAAAGAGGTGAAGTAACCTCTTGATTTTCTGGAAAAAAATGATTTTTTTAAAACTTGCCTAGATTTAACATAATTTCATTTTTTTAAAGGACTGGTTTTAACCTTGACATTATCTAAATCGGACAGCAGCTAGAGAGGTAGCCTTAGAACCAAAAAAAGCTTGGCTGCTTCACGTTCCATTCTTCAACATATTGGCTATATGACCCTAGACAAGTCCATTAACCTCTCAACCTCCCAGCAAATTTCTAAGACTTTAAGTTATAGATAAGTTTCTGACTTGCATTGGAAGAGGGAGTTTTCTTGGCTGGAAACAGCTTCAGGCTAACTCTACTGAGAAACAAGTGAAAACACTGCACATGAATGAATGAGTGAGTGAAAAAGTGGTTCATTTCATAATTATTGTGTTCTCAACACTATATTAAATGATGAGGATACAAATAGAAAAGTAAGACAGTCCCTACTTTCAAATAACCCACATTCTAGTAAGGGCAACATATATGGAAGAGTTTAGCTGTAACTCAAATGGAGGGTCTCAAGGTCTTCAAGAGCAAAACAGATGCTTCTGGCTCTTCTTTAATATTATTTCCACTGATAAAACCATATAAGCTTCTAATGTTGAACCAACAATGAGGTCAAGGACTTCGGTGGTGAGACTTTTTTTGGTTCTCAGTCTTCAGTAGCTATGACTGCAATCTCTATAGGAGCAGTGACCAGGTTGCAACTCCACAGGCACTACTTCCTAGGATGACAATTGTGAGTACTGGACTGGAAACATTGCTATTTCCAAAGTTCTTGAGTTCAGGGGCCTAGGCTGTCCTTAGTAAGGGCTGAGTGGAAATGATGGTCAAGGGGATGATGGTTGTTTCCAATAGTTAACAGTTTCTGATATTGAATCATTTGATTTTGCCAAGGACTTTGATAGCAAGAACTTTCTTTTACTGGACATATACACTAGTGTGGTGGTGGTGGGAGTGGTGGTGGGAGTGTGTGTGTGTGTGTGTGTGTGTGTGTGTGTGTGTGTGTGTGTGTGTCTGTGGAATCTGAGCAGCCAGAGTTAGATATATCTGAACTTTGACCCCAACATAGTGATCTAATTTTGGTCTTCTCAGGAATGAAAGCCAACATATCCAAAGGGCTGTAGAACTATACACATCCTTTGATCCAGCAATACCAAGCCTATATTTTAAAGAGATTCAAAAAGGGGTAGTGGCAAAGAAATGAAAGTCAAGGAAATGCCCATCATTTGGGAATGACTGAACAAATTGTGGCATATGACTGTGAAGTGCCATAAAAATGTGCCATTGAAGGGGTGACTAGGTAGTGCAGTGGATAGAGCACCGGCCCTGGAGTCAGGAGTAACTGAGTTCAAATCCGGCCTCAGACACTTAGTAATTACCTAGCTGTGTGGCCTTGGGCAAGCCACTTAACCCCATTTGCCTTGCAAAAAAAAAACCCTAAAAATGTGCCATTGAGCCAGAAAAATGGATGATTTCAGAAAAACCTGGACTTACATGAATTGAGACTGAGTTAAGTGAGCAGAACTAGGAGAACATTGTACACACAATGTTGATCAACTATGATAGACTTAGCTCTTCTCAGTAATACAATGAAGCAAGACAACCCCAATGGACTCGTGTTGGAACATATTATCCACCACCAGAAAAAGAACTTACAAGAAATGGTTAATATGAAATTTTTTATATGATTACATATGTATAATTATAGCAGATTGCTTTCCATCTCAATGAAAGAATGGGGGAGGGGGCAGATGGAATTTGGAATGTCAAACTTTAAAAAGTTACTTTAACATATAATTGAAGGAAAGAAATTTTTTTTAAATGAATAATAATCAACTACATATACACAAAGGTATCTCAAAAATCTTAAGGAAGTTTTAAGCTTTTAAAGTTGAATAAAACCGTAAGTCCAGAGAAAACTGAAGATGGAACATGGTACCCACCTCCTATATAATGAAACCTATTTTTGGACATGGCAACTGTAGGGGGTTTAATTTCGTTGGCCTATGCATTTTGTTATGATTTTTTTTTTAACTTCTCATTTGCTAAAGGTGGGAACTCATTAGGAGGGAGAGATAACAAATGATTGTTTAGAGGGTGTGCAGATTACACATATGCTGATGTATCTGTCTGAATGCAATTGGTAATGACGGGACAACAGTTGTTGTCAAAAAGATCTGGGAGTTTTAAGGGATTGAATATGAGTAAGCAACATAAGCTCATTCAACTTCAAGTTGCATTAAGAATGACCTAGAGTAGGGGTGGCTAGGTGGTGCAGTGGATAGAGCACCGGCCCTGGAGTCAGGAGTACCTGGGTTCAAATCCAGTCTCAGACACTTAATAATTACCTAGCTGTGTGGCCTTGGGCAAGACACTTAACCCCGTTGCCTTGCAAAAAAAAAAAAATGACTTAGAGTCCTGAGAAAAGGAGGTCATAATCCCTCTACTATCTCTGATCAGGGAATATATGGAGTAGTAAGTGCACTGTTTAATTCTTGTTATCACAGATAAGAAGGACATTGATTAATTTGAATTTTTTCTAGAGGAAGTCAATGAGAATGATACAGAGCTTTGAGAACAAAACAAAGGAAAAGTTGAAGGAACTGGGAGAAGACTGGGGGAAACATTGACTATGTTCAAGTATTTGAAAGGCTATTATATGGAGGGCATAAGGATTTCAATAGCCTCACCTGAGTCACTTCATCAAAATAAGACCATTGGCAAGAACTCCTCTTCTCTGGGGAAGTTTGAATATCAAGTAACTATTCATTTCTCCAGCATCCCCCCCCCCCCGCCCCAATCATAACTCATCCATCACCAATTTCCAGGTCCAAGTTCTCTGATCCCTTCCCCTAAGTTCAGACGGGGACCATTTAAACACCCACCAGACTTTGTTGCTTTTGAAGGAAGATTTGTCCCAAAGGTCTCCTGCAAACCTGACCTGTATCCATCACCCTTGGTCATCCTTCTTTCTTATATATTCCCTTAATAAAGCTGACCTGCTTCATCCATCTTCTGTGCTCATTATTTCCTTGTACTAAACTTTGGTATCCTGAGAGACACAAAACTTCAATAAGATATGGAGAGATATGATCGGTTCTTTTTGAAGAAGCAGAAACACTAAATGAAAGTTTCATTCAGGTCAGAGAAAAAACCCTTACTAACTAGAACTGTTCAGGAGTGGAGGAAGTAGAAATCTTAACAATGGATGAGCATTCATCAATGAAAATTGCAGTTGGTTGGGGCGGCTAGGTGGCGTAGTGGATAGAGCACCGACCCTGGAGTCAGGAGTACCTGGGTTCAGATCTGGCCTCAGACACTTAAAAATTCCCTAGCTGTGTGGCCTTGGGCAAGTCATTTAACCCCGTTTGCCTTACAAAAAAAAAAAATTTTAAATTGCAGTTGGTTTCCTTTTGGGGGTATGTGTTAAATTAGACAGTTGGTGAGATCTCTTCCAAATATCAAAGTATGATTCTAAAATTCTGACTCCAAATCTAGGGCTTCTCCTTCCTGTACCTCCACATAAAAATTGATTCATATTCATTTAAATTGAAATTTCTCATTCAATAGTTATGTTCAGCATTCCTACAAGAATATTAAATCACAACATGAGGACTTTTCCAGGTTGGGTTTCCTTCATGCTCTTTATACTCCCTCCTAGGCTTCTTCCATTTTTGTTAATTAAAATTTGATCCATTTAATTTATTTATACAACCTGGTCCACAAATTTTCTTCCATCAGAAAGGAGAAAAAAATAAAAAATAAAACCAGAGTTTCTGAAACCTGAAAACATAAATCCATCTGAATACGAATGGAAAATGATCCCAATAAAATTTTAGGGGGGAAGTTCAGTATGGCTTAAGGATCACATTTTCTTAGCTATATATTTTTTATTCCTTTCTTTTGAATATCTTTATTTTTTCCAATTACATGCAAAATAGTTTTCAATAGTCATCCTTTTCCAAACTTTTAAGTTTCACATTTTTCCACCACTCTCTTTTTCCTGCCCTCTACTCATGTCAGCAAACAATTTGATATAGGTTGTACATGAACAATCATTTTAACATATTTTCTTATTATTCATGGTGTGAAAGAAGAAATAGAACTAAAGGGGAAAACTATGAAAAAGAGAGATAAAACAAAAAAGAAGTTTTAAAAAGTTAACATAGTATGCTTTGTTTTGCATTCAGAATCCATTGTGTCTTCTCTGGATGTGGATGGTGTTCTCCTTAATAGGTCTTTCAAGATTATCCTTGATTACTTAACTGAGAGAAAGTGTTTTCATCATAGTAGATCATCTCACAATATGCTATTAATGTGTATAATGTTCTCCTGATTCTTCTCACTTTACTCAACATCAGTTCATGAAAATCTTTCCAGGCTTTTCTGAAGTCAGGCTACTTATGATTTCTTATAGAATAGTACTCCACAACATTCATATGTCATAGCTTGCTCAGTCATTCCCCAATTGATGGAGATTATAAGGAGCATTTCCTTTTTTTCTAGGAAAATATTATTCTTTAGTCTCTTAGCAAATGATTATCTGAATACTCAAGCAAATGAAAAGTGAAAAGACAAGTTCAATACAAACTAAGTACAAGTTTACAAAGTCTATAAGGAGTATTTTACAAAATTTCACAGATAGTTATTAGTCAACCTTAGTTTTACAATGTCTTTTTCCTTTCTTATCCCTTTTAATTAGATCTGTTTTTGCTTTTACTTTGAGATCAGGATTGCTAGCACTGCTTTTTTTTTTTTTTTTACTTCAGGTAAAGTGTAATATGTTCTACCCCCAGCCTTTTACCCTTACCCTGTATATATCTCTCTGATTCAAATGTGTTTTTTATTAACAACATATTGCAGGATTCTGGTTTTTAATCTACTCTGCTTTTATGAGAGAATTCATCACATTCACATTCACAGTTAAGATTATTAATTCTGTATTTTCCTTCATCTATCTTCCCCCCTTTGTCTTTCTCTCTTCTTTCCCCATATTCCTTCTTACCAATGTTTTGTTTTTAACTGTTGCATCTCTCAATCTGCCCTCCCTTCTACCAGTCCTCTCTCCTTTCTTCTCCCTTTCCCCTTTTACTTTATTTTTTTGTTTTTAGTTTAACTTTATCTTTACCTTTATTTTTACTTTCCCCTTCCATTTTGTCAACCTCACTTTCTCCTTTATTTCCTCTTCCCCCCACTTACCTTTAGGATAAATTTCTAAAACCATTCAGAAATGTATATTACTCCCTATTTGAGCCAAATTCCGTGAGACTAAGAATTACTCAGTGTTCAACCATCTCTTCTTTCCCTCTACTATAACAGGTCCTTTGTGCCTCAGCATGTGGTGTATTTATCCTCTATTGCCTTCTTCTATCAGTTTAATTCTCTTTTTCATCTCTTAATTGCTTTATACCAGTCTTATACCCTCTGTCAAAGTATAGTCCTTTTATCTGTATTGATAGAAGTACAATTCACAAGGGTTGGTTGATTGATTGATTGATTTATAAACATCATCACATACTCTCAATATAAATACAACCCTCAAGATCGAAGCATTTGATCACATCATAGTCAATTTATGCCCACTTCTGTCTAAATATGCTCCTTTCAACTGTCCTAAGAGAAATGCAGTATTATCTTCCTCTTTTGGATAAAGACAGTTTAGTCTTGTTAACTCTTCCCCTTCCATTTATCTTTATATGCATCTTTTGAGTCTTGTATTTGAAGATCAAATTTTCTGTTCTCTTCTGGTCTTTTTATCAGGTACGTTTGAATAATCTGGTAAAAGTACATGTACAGTTGTTTATATTTCCACATTACTAATGCTGTGATAGAAGAATTAAAACTAAAGAGGAAAAACCATGAGAAGGAAAGGAAAATCATAAAAGAAGTTTTAAAAAGTGAACTCAGTATGCTTTGCTCTGCATTCAGACTCTGAATATGGATGACATTTTCCATAATAGGTCTGCCAGTGTTGTCCTTGATCTCTAAACTGCTATAAGAGGAGCTGCATCAGGTTCTTTTTGAGATCATGTTTTTTAGGTAGATCAATAATTCACTTATCTCTCATGGATCAATTTTCCGAGTTGGTCATTTTCCCTGAGAGTTACTTTACATTTTTGTCTATTTTTTCAGTCTTATGGTTTTCTTTGATGTAATCTTGGCATCTCATAGAGCTATTCATTTTTGTTTGTTCAATTCTAATCCTTAGAGTTTTATTTTCTTGTTAGATTTTATGTTTCCTTTTCTGATTAGTGGTCATTTTTTTTTTTTTTGCTAAACAATGGGATTAAGTGACTTGCCCCAAGTCACACAGTTAGGTAATTATTAAGTGTCTGAGGCCACATTTGAACTCAGGTCTTCCTATTTCCAGGGCCAATTCTCTATACACTATGTCACCTAGCTGCCCAGTCAATTTACTTTTAAAATTATTGCTGTCTTCAGTTAATTTTTCATAATCTTTCTGCATAACACTGATTTCTCCAGTTTTTCTTCTTCTCTCCTTTGGTTTTTAAAATCCTTTTTTGATCTCTTCCAAGAGGTCTTTTTGGAAGTGAGAACAATTTATCAACTCCTGAGAGACTTGACATATAGGCATTTTTTCATTGCTTTCCACTTCTGAGATGCCATTTTTATCATTCCTATCAATACAGTAGTTGTCAACTTTTTTTCAATTTTTTTTTCTCATTTTGACAGTTGAGCTCTCAAGTTTTTTTTTTCCCCCCTGGGGGCTAGATTTCTGGTTCCTGGCTTTCTGCTTGGGCATTTCCAGTGTTTCAAGATTTCTCCCTATGCTAGCATAGCCTAATGTTGTGCCACCTTGCAGGTCTCGAAACCTTGCTCTCCAAACTAGGATTGGGATCCTTATTGCTGGCAAGGCTATGAGGGGATTTTAGCTGAGCTGTGTGGCTAAAATTCTCTTTCTGGTTTCCCAGCTCTCCTGCCTACACTGGGGTGTTCTCCCCTTTTATCCATGTAACAGACCTTTTTCCTGAAGTTTCTCCAAGTTATCTAGTTGAAAAATTGTTGCACTGTTTTTTGGTGAGTTCTATTGTTTTAGCTCAACTATATTTTTTTCAAAGGGTGTTTTCCTCAATTGGTAACCATATGGTTACCCTCACAAGCAGAAAAATTCTACCTCTTCTGCTTGCAAATAAATATTGGTCACTGACTTTTAAGGAAAAGTCTAAGAATAATGGAAATTAACTACTAATAATCTATAACCATAAGTTACTTCTTCTCAAGCCAACCTGTAACCAAAGAAATGGTTCTTTGTACATTAACTTAATGAGAAAATCTCTTAGGATAGAAATGTTTATCTACACCATTGCTAAGACACAAATCCTCCCATGTTAAAACATTCACTGGGGTATACAAAAACTAAACTTCATTTCCTTTTGAATATTATTAAGATCTCAAATTCCACATTCTCTCTTCTTAGTTAATACAATGTCTAAAAAGTCTTTTTTTAAAAAGGAAATAAGACCTGGGTGTTCTGCTGACAATCACTGTCATCTATGTCTACAAATTTCCAAATTAGAGAATAGACAAAAACGACCAGATCGAGAATATACTGGTCTCCATAGTTAGCTAAAATTAGTTTGAAAATAGATTTCTAAGGATATTTTTGTTTTCTGGCAAGACTATAGGATCATAGGGGTAGCTATGTGACACAGTGCATAGAGCACCAGCCCTGGAGTCAGGAAGTCCTGAGTTCAAATCCAGCCTCAGCCACTCAAAACTTATTTATCTGTGTAACCTTAGGCAAATCACTTAACCCCCGTGCCTTGCAAAAGCAAAACCAAAAACAAAACAAGCAAGATTCTAGGTTCATAGAGCTAAAGTTAGAAGGGGTCCTCTACTCCAACTGTTTCAGGGTCTGTGACTTGTTCACTGTCATATACAGAGTAAATGCAGAAGCCAGAATTCAAACTTAGGACCTCCTATTTCAAATCTAGCTCTCTTTACTTGGTATCTGAACAGTTTGACATATACATGCATGCATATCATATTAATATGCTTTTCTAGAAAGCAAATTTTTAAAAGCATACTTTGTTTTAACAGAATTGGTAAAAAAAAGGAGGTCAAAAATGTATATAATTGAGCTAAAACAATAGAACCCACCAATAGATGTGCAAAAAATATCTTTACATTATCAGAAACTGATAGATCTACTACCTAAAGAATGATAACTAGGGTACAAATTAGGGTACTGATAGCATTATTATAGCAAATTACACTAACTTTTTAAAGTAATGAACACTTTGTAGAAATAAGCCCTACCCACAAGTAATTCCCTAGGATTTCAATGAGAATTCATAAATCTCTAAAGCACACACACACACACACACACTCATACACATATACTCACATATACACACTCCACCATAATGAAAAGAGCTATTCAGACTTGGTTCATAAATCATATAGACTCAGGGAAAGGTAAAACCTAAGGTTTTTATTGGTTTCTCAGAAAGGCTTATGTCCCATAAACATGAATATCTGGTATTTAGTGTTACTGTCTTTCCATATAAAACAGGATGAAAACAAAAAGCAAGCTGACTTAATGGACAGTTCAAAGGACAATTCTACCTAGGAAATAATTTAGTTATGTTTTACACTATGGTATCAAACAGTAGAATTCATGTAACCAAAATTTGAGCTATTACTCATACACTCTCTATTGAGAAAGGATTTTTTTTAAACAGTTGCCATTTTTCCAACACTTGTGCAAAAGAATTAAGTCAGATATAATTGGAAAGAGAGTGTACGTGTCCTCACAATATAGGTGGAAGAATGCTTTGTGCTACTATAATGCCAATAGAATTTGCTGCCATCTTTGGCTGCCATTTTTCTCATGCCTTCCCACTAGCTCTTTGTCATATGACCTTAGAGAACCAAGCTCCCAAGGCATTTATGGTGCAATCCTGCCCAAACACCATCTCCTGGAATGCCAGCCCAGCCTTCTGGGAGGAATGTGTGAAGTGCAGCACATGGCATGTTTTTTCCTGTCCTGGCGCATGTCCAGTGGGTTGGAATTACGACATCCAATTCTTCTCCTAAGAACATCTTTTCTACCATCTGTGTTGAATGTTCCAATTGCCGAAAAGCAACAAATGCCATGCAAGAAATATCAAGCATGACATCAGACAGTTAAAGAACCTCATGTCTGCCATATTGGGAGAATGGACCAACAGAGAAGATCAAAACCTGAAGAGATGGAAAACAGAAAACCTCATGCACTGTAAAGACTTAAATGGCCGACATCTCATCCAATAATTAAAATAAACAAAGCATGAATTTAGAATGTTATAGTTTCTGGAATTCTGATTGGAACAGTTTCTGACAGTGTTCCAAGGAACATCCTTTGTTCACTCACACTATATAATTTCAAACCAGATGTAAGAAGATCATCCAGGTCGAGGTGGGAAAAATCCTTCATTTTCATTGATTCACTGCCTGATACCAGTTATGGCATAACAACACTATTTCCACTTAAAAGGTATTCCTAGGTTTAAAAAAACATTATTAATCATACTTTCTAGAAAGTACTTTGGGTTTCATAGAGAATCTTTCTAGCTCATCATGAGATGAGTTTAGTAATATTCTTTTATTCATTCTGGCTCTAATCATTCATTCTTCATTTCCTCAGCAGAAACAGAATTGTATCATATCATAATTAAGTCAAATTATTGTTTTGGTTTCTTTTAATAAGATAACAATGAGGAGAGTGTATCAACCACTAAGAATTGGCCACTTAGGCTGATAGTGAGTGGATAAGGAAATTGGAGAGGGGACCATAATGTGTTTTGTTCATTTTTTGCTAAAAATGTTTTATAGACACTATCTAAACAAGCTTTCCAAATGTATTGTTTTTATTCTCCACATCTTTTCCACAATGCTTGCCTGCAAATTAGAGAGAAGACCTAAAGTCTTTGGAAATCTTATAGTGCCTCATAAATGTCATGGCTGTGGCTTGGTCTATGGGGATCAAGCCTTGAAACATGCACAAATATTCATTACTTGAGTTTAATCTAAAAGACTATAGGGGAACCATTTTGTAGTCATATGTGTTTGAGGGCCTTGTACCATGTGATGACAAAAAATTCCCTAATTGGCTGGTGAAGAACTGAAAATTGGGGGGTGATTGAACTGAGCTGAACTAGCTAGAATTGAATGAGCATACAAAAGTGGGAATCTGTCTAAATCTCTCTCTCTCTCTCTCTCTTTATCTTCACATTGGGAGATTTGCTTTGTCTCTCTCACCAGTCACAGTGACTGTGAGCACACGGTCACCTTGGAATCTCCTTGTTTATTCTTTTCTGATCTTAGGAAAATGAGAATTATGAAGCAAACATGTCTTATATGACTTTTCATCATCTAGAACAAATGAGATATTTGTAAAGTACACAGTCTGGCATATAGTAAGCACTCTAAAAATGTTTGTTCCCTCCCACTTCCCCCCCACTGTTCAAGATATGCAGCAGTACTAATACAGTAATGTTTGTCTTTCATTCTTGAAGAAGACTATGACATCAGGGAAATGATGTCATGACAAGCAAATGAGTTAAATTTGATTAGGGGGGTTGCTGCGCTAAGTTACCAGCCTCATCTTCTCCTCCAGAACTATCTGGGTCCATTGGGCAGATATGAATCAGGATGACTGGAGATGACCCTGGATGCAAAGCAATCAGGGTTAAGTGACTTGCCCAAGGTCACACAACTAGTAAGCATCAAGTATCTGAGGCAGATTCAAACTCCTGTCCTGACTCCAAGGCCA
This sequence comes from Macrotis lagotis, assembly GCF_037893015.1. Classification (NCBI taxonomy): domain Eukaryota; kingdom Metazoa; phylum Chordata; class Mammalia; order Peramelemorphia; family Peramelidae; genus Macrotis; species Macrotis lagotis. The sequence goes on from NC_133660.1 coordinate 30,678,131, forward strand.
GTATTCCATCCACTGCTGCAGTGCACTGAAGGCAGTATGGAGTTGGTCAAACTACTTGCTATACTGCTAGAGTATACAGGTATAGCCCTTGATGCTTATCTCTGCTGCCAGGTGGCACAGTGGATTAAAAACTTACCCTGCAATGATCTGTACTAGGAGCATCTTGAATGGATGTAGAAAAATAGTCAGTTATGCAAGGAGACATGAGGCATGATCCCTTTCACCAGCAAAGAAAGCAAGAAAAGACCACCAGGTCAAAACCAGAGGTCACAAATTAGTTTTATGCCTCCCTGCCATTGTACTCTTAACTCTTCCCAAGCATCTGTGTAGAGTTGCAGGAGAATGCAAGCCACACTTTGGGGGAGGAATGTTTATCCCAACTGTTCTTGCTCTCCCACCTTAGTAAATGCCTTTTTCCAAAAGCAAGCAATCTACAGGCTGACTACTGATGGAGAGTGCATCAGTAGGGGCTCAAGAGCCATTATGTTAGAAGTACAGTCTCTCAAGATTGTAAGTAGCAACTGCCCTCTGGAGCCCATAAACTACCAAAAACCTTTTCCATCAGAGAGAATTTGGGAAAACTCTTTCAGAGGGTTTTATATAAAAATCAGCTATTTCAAAAATAAGTAGAGAAATGGAAAATGTCTCTCATCAAGTTGAGATTCTTCTCAGTTTTTGAAAAGTGAGCTCATCTCTGATGTTGGATAAGTAATCAAGGGGAGTTTGAGGACCAACTTCAAGATATATCCTCACTGCTCAGATCTTCCTATGAAATGTGCTTTATGTCCTATTTTCCAAGATGTAGAGACCCCCCAGGGAACCCCAAAAGCTCCAGACAAAGAGACATACCACATACACCTGATTGACTCCTCTCTAGAGTCTCAGTAGCCAGATCCAAATTCAACAATGCCAAGGAAGAGAAAGGAGGAAATACTAGACCACTTTAGCTGAATTACTGAAAATAAACAACCAAACAAGGCTTCCTTTGTGAACAAATTCTCATTGTCATATCCCACAATTCAACTCAGGCAAAGGTTGATTTGTTCCCATCAGGGTACACCAGCATTGAAAGCAATGTAGAGTTGATCAAACTACTCACTCTTCTGCTAGGGTATATAGGTACAGCCTTAGATGCTTATCTCTTGCTGACTGGTTGCCCAATGGATAGAAAGTTTATCTTACTGTAGGAAAGAACTGAATTCAAATTTGGCCTCAGATATTTACTGTGTGATCCTGAACAAACTCTCAGGTAATTCCTTAAGATCTGAATGTGCAGAACATTCAACCTGCATTGGCTGAAGGAAATAAACTTTCCTACACTAACGAAAGAAAATCTAGATCATAGCAGCAGTTCTCCCAGGCCATTTTAATGTGCTCCACAATAGAAAGAAAATATTAAAGTAGGAACATCTACTCCCTAAATGTCTTAAGTACAGTGTGTCCACTGTGTACTTAACTATCAGGACAAGATAAGAAACTATATGAGAGGGGCGGCTAGGTGGCACAGTGGATAAAGCACCGGCCCTGGAGTCAGGAGTACCTGGGTTCAAATCCTGTCTCAGACACTTAATAATTACCTAGCTGAGTGGCCTTGGGCAAGCCACTTAACCCCATTTGCCTTGCAAAAACCCTAAAAAAAAGAAACTATATGAGAATTCCTTCCATTGCTGAAGATCAAAACAAAGTTCATTTAAAAAGAGGGTTAAGTGACTTGCCCATGGTCACAAAGCTCCTAAGGTAAGAGACTGGATTGGAACTCAAGACTTCCTAGATCCAAATCCAAAGCTCTCTCCTTTGGCAGTCTTATTAACCACTCGATCCTTCTGCCATCATATGATTCTTGCCTTGGAGGCTAGCGGATGAAATTTTTGAAGCCAGAAAGTCTTGGGTTCAAGTCCTGCCCTTAATATACACTGGTGGATCACTTAATTGCTCAGTGTTTTGGATATGACTATATATAAATTGCAGAGAACTTGGTGACCCACATTGGGAGAAGGAATTATTTAATCTGGGAAATCATTTCTTGTTCTTGATCCTCTCCCTATGGACAAAGATATGGTCAAATGGTTTGTGATATCCCAGCATCCTCCTAGTACATATGTCCAGTTTTTGTAAGTTTAAGATACAAACAGAAAAAAAAAGTTTAAATGTATCCACTGTTCTCCAGGTTTAAAAGGAACCTAGGAAACAAAATAAACATCCTAATAGTTTGTCCTGATAGCTCTGATTATGGCAAAAGTGAACAAAATGTCTGTTCTCTCCTGGCCTTCAAATTAAAGTTTGGATCAGGAAGAATATAAACACGGAAATCAAATAATCACTGTATTCAATTCCCTTTAAGCACTAGCTTAATATTGTACTTGGATTATATCAAGCACTAAATAAATGCCTGTTAACTAATTGATTGGCTAATTCAGTTTCATAAACTTTTATTAAACTTTTTTACTTTGAAGGAACAAGATTTCCCTCTTGGCAGGGCAAGGAGAACTGGAAAGAAGACACATGATTCAGAAGGAAACCACTTCATATTCATCTAATTGCCATTTCAAAAACAATTGTTCCTAATTAGATGCCCTTCCAAAACTTAAACCCTTGATAATTGACATTGCATCTGCCTCTTCAGGTTACAGAGGATGTGTTTAGAGTCACCATACTTCCAACAGTATAGGGCTTTAATATTTAAGCAACTGAGTCTGAAGTTGATGGGGAGAGTGTATAGAGCAGTCCTCAGGGAGACAGTGGCCAAATTCAATTTCAGTTTGTTTTTAAAATCAATTCTTAATGAAAAACTCATTGTCTTCTCTTTCACTTCCCCAACTTTTTCTTTCCACCATTATGTTTCACATTCCCATAGATGGTTTCTTAGCCAAGTTATCTTGAATTAAGGACTAATTGAGATCACTACCATAATTTCAGACAACAATTTCACATGACAGAACACTGAGGCCATTTTGCAAAATTGGTGGTGTTTTTTTTGGCTATGAGTAAATGAATCCCTAAGAAGGATGGTAATGGGGATATTAGTGGTATGGGCAAAGTCCAATAGGCATTATCACATGAATATTACCAAGGCAAGAGTTGGTACAGTATGCTGTAGACAGTTTTTATAAACAAATTAAAGTTAATATTTAAGCCAAGAGAATTAATATTCAAACTGAGCAGAATAAGCACTCTATAATGTGTAAAGGAAATGATCATAAGAAAAACAAAACAAAGCAAAGCAAAAAATAATCTGGTTTCACCTGAAGCATCAGAGACTCTTCTGCCCAGAGAATTATACTTTGTGAGAAGCAATGGAAAAGAAACTTTGGAACCAGTCCTTCATTGAATTCACAGCATAAAATAACCATAAAGTAATTGCGATTCTTGGATTACAAAAAAGAAAGAAAAATAAGCCAAAGGAAAAGGGATCAAAGGATTTAGAGTTGGAAGGGGTCTTAGGAATTGAGTGCAACTCTTCCATATTACAAATGAGGAAATGAAATCCAGAGAGGTGGATTTAATTGACCAAGGTCAAATAGATAGGAAATAGAAGAGTCAAGACACAAAAACATAAGGCTTAAAATCAAAATGGATTGCTGATGCTGTTGTTTCTAATAAAATCAATGAGAGTAATGTGAAGACTTGAAGAGAGGAAGACTTAGGTTCAAATATGACCTCTAACACTTACTAGCTATGTGAGTATGACCCTCAGGCAATTCCTAAGTTAATTAATCAAGTTAATTAAAGGTTATGATGACCACAATCATGGTATAAATCTCATATTCATTGGTAACAAAAGTTTATATAGTAGTGATCTGTAAATATATCTAAAGACTTCTTGATAAAGGGAATGGAACTTTTCCATAAATAATTCTCTAGAGCAGATCATATCTTCATAGTTTATACAACTGACTGAAAATTGTAGGGAATAAAATAACTTTGTTCTGTTTATTATGTGTTCATTGTAGAAATATTTGAGTGAGTGAACCAAAACAAAGTCTTCTTCAATATAGGTTGTCTTGTCAATCCAATTCTTTCTTGGATGGAACCAGGAATAGTGATTTCCATTGGTTGTCCTGAGTGAAATAAAACCTAGGAGGCCTAGCCTTCTTAAGGAGCTTGTAACTATCAAGGAGGATGTTGTAATAAGAGTTCAATTGGAATAGTAGTTCCTGATGGATGGATGGGTGGATGGATAGATAGACAGAAGGATGGATGGATCGATGGAAGGACTTTTTTCTTTTTAGGTTTTTGCAAGGCAAATGGAGTTAAGTGGCTTGCCCAAGGCCACACAGCTAGGTCATTATTAAGTGTCTGAGGCTGGATTTGAACTCAGGTACTCCTGACTCCAGGGCCAGTGCTCTATCCACTGTGCCACCTAGCCATCCCCCAGGGCTCTTCTTTTTCTCTAATTTGTGCATGTCTCTTTGGTCAATTCATTGAGTATTAGTATAATTAGTGTTTTGTCAATGATAACACATTTCTCTTCAATAATTCAAAGTAAACAAAAATATGTACTAGATATAAATATAATGTTGTCCTCAAAGAGTTTGCATCCTATCAAAAATTACAATATATAGGCAAGATTGTTTTGGAGAGGACAAAAAAAGTGATGATGATGGGAATTGGGAGATGAGAAACACATATCATATAGAAAATGAAGGTTGAAAGTAAAGTTTAGCTTCAAAGTTAGTTATGGATTCCTAGAGGCAGACAGGAGGAAGGAGAATATTCTATGCACAGGAGGAAGTAAGGAAGGCAAAGAGACAGGAGATGATATATTGTAAACAAGAAACAGAAGGGATATCAGTTTAGGTAAAATGTATACTATCTAAAGGAGATTGGGATGAAATGTGTCTAGAAAGCCAGACTGGAACCAAAATGTGAAGGGCTTTAAATCCCAAATTAAGAGATTGAACTTTACTGTAGAGAAAATAGGGAGGTTTCAGAGATCTTTGCTTAGGAGAGTGAAATGGTCTGAAAGGTGCTTTAGGAAAAATCATTTTGATAGATTGCAAACTCCTATAGGGTAGGAAAAATACTTTGCCTCTTTATGTATCCCCAAAGATTAGTACAGTATCAGGATGGATAAGAGAGGATAAAACTTGGAAGAGAAAGACTAATAAGGAGATCGTTAAATAGTTAGGCAAGAGACATTGAGTACATGGAATTGAATGAATGGAGAGGAGGTGGTACAAATAAGAAATATTATGGAGATAGAATTGACAGTATCAGCATCATTGATATTAGGGGATGAGAGAGAGTGAAGAATTGAAGAAGGGTTAAAGATTGCAAGTTTATATGACAGAAAGGAAGGACAATGATACTCCCACAGGAAAAGGGAAGTTTGAAAGATAGCTGGCTTCTGGAAAATAGATAATGAGTTCCATTTTGGATGTGCTGAGATGACCAATGACTATCTTGATATAAAACAGTTAATAATGTAGGACTGGATCAGAAAGGAGGAAAACAATGGGTGACAGAATGAAAGAGATCTTCTAAATAGTTATCACTGTCTAATGGTAAAGTTCTGAATTGGATCTATTTCTCTTGATATCATCTTGCAATTTCTTTGCTTCCCTCACATGAAATGATGGTGTTCATTATACGGGAAAAAAAGATTTTTGTTTCCTGGCACTCCCACGGCCTCACTCCATCAACACCTTCTCTATCACTACATAAAGGTGATGACTCCAAGTTCAGAAGTACTAAAAGCAAATAAACTCATAAGCACCTGAGATCCGAGTTCTTAATGGAAATCATCACAGAAATAAGGTTGGAAAGAGAAATCCAGAGAACAGACTTCAAATAAAGCTCTATTCTAAAGAAAATGTTTTCCTCCCATGGGACAATTCATAGCAGGTATTTAAGATTCCTTAATTTCCTTTTTGCAAGACACATCTAAACAAAGTCCAAGTCTCACTGGACATTATGTCATCTGTGCAAGGGCTTACTACTTCAGAAGCCATGAGAGAATGTCTCCTGAGTTTCAAAGAGCTGGAGTAGCATTAAAATTAATAGATAAATGATAACTATTCTCTACCCAATAGATACTTCTAGACTCATAAAGACTGATGAGGTTTTTACTTTTTTAAATCTAAACAGTTTTACATAAAACATACATATAAAAAAACTTTGAAACCCCATTTTAAGAAAGAAGTTTTAGTAAATAGCTCTAATTTCAAAGGTCTGCTGTTATCCTGGTTTTAATATTATGGTTTTTATTTTAAAAAGCCAAATTAGAATAATAGATTCAGAGCTAGAAGGACCTTGGGGGTCATCTAGATTAATTGCCTCATTTAACAGATTAGGAAACTTGAGGCTTAGTGTAACTAAGTAACTTGCTCAAGATCAAACAAGTAACAAATAATAGAGCTAGTATTCAATCCCAGGTTCTCTGATTCCTAATCCAGTTATTATCCCACTACACCAAAATAGAAATGAATTATCAGTGAACAAAATGCTCGATTTCTTGGGACAATATTGAAGAGTAAAAGAATTAGAAATCTCCAGTGTTAATTTACAGTGATTTCACCTTGTCAGATTTCTGTTTTCTTTGTCCTATGAGAGCCAGATTCTCACACATGGCTCATAATTCCCTTTTTTTTGGAGGGATATAGCTTTGAAGTGTTCCGGAGAAACATCATCTTACAAACTGCATGATCCATCCTCAGTCTATTGTTTTTTTTTATTTTATAAAATCATATTCTCAGTTCATTCAAAGTTCATTGCTATTTAGTTTTTAAAATTAGAAAATATTAATACTTTAATTATGTATGTAATTATCATATCTCTAGTAATTGAGAGCAGAATTTCGGTTTTTAATTATTATGTATAAGTAAGCCTATAAAGGGGAACCTCAAAAAGCAATTTAACTCCATTGGATTAAAAGCAAGAATTTGTGGTTTGTGAAATGTTTGGTATTTAAATCTGAGAGCTGATGAAGAACAACATAAAAAGAAAACTTGAAAAGCAATCATCATTTTTTATTGTTCAACAAATTTTATTGAGCTCCTGCTCTATGTAATTGTGGTAGAAGCTCTGAGAATTATGGAATAGAGTAAGATTTAATGTCCATTCTTATGCCTTACTATCTATGGACTGCCAAAACCTTAGGACTTCTGACCCAGACTAGTCCAAAAGAATAGAGAAGGGATCAGAAGAGTTGACAAAGTCGTAGATTTAGGGCACATTCATCACTTAGGCATATTCCATACCTAAAATCACAGGAAATGTTTTTAAAATTACAAACGTAGCAATCCTCTACAAACAAACCATGCAATGCATAAAAAGAGAGTTATATATCAAACCATGCATTTACTACATGTATATTAAATTTAACAACAAAATTTTTTCCATTTATGTCCCCTTCTGGGTTTCTTTTCATTTTGTTCTGTTTATTTTTAATGTTTTATTGATAGTCGTTTTTCTTACATCTATCACTAACCACTAACTCACACCCCACCCCAACCCAATAGAAGTCCTCCCAAAGGGAAGTTAAAACTATGTAGAGTCAAGCAAAACCATGGCTATGTTTCATTCTGCATCTCTCTCCTCTCTTACCTTGATAGAGATCAAGGTGGAAACTTGCTTCAATCATCAGTCTTCTGAAGTCATTTCATTGATCACTCTTGATGTCTTTCAGAGTTCAATAATATAAAGTTTTCCTTTATATTATTGTTATCACAAAATTATTATCTTCCTTCTTCTGACCTTAGTTCAATCACTTTATACAAGTCCTCTCAAATAGCTTTGATTTCTTCATATTCATCATGATCACAAGAATATTTCATAACATTCATATGTCACAGTCTATTAGCCATTGGTCCACTTTGTATATAGTTTCTGATAAAGAAAAATGATTGCTATCAATATTTTTGTCTATATAGGTCACTTTCCCCTATCTTAGACTTCTTTTAGGCATGTGTCTATTGTTGAACTCAAAGGGGACACACACTTTTGAAGCAGAGTTATAAAATGTTTTCCAGTCTAGTTAAGCCAATTCACTGCTTCACCAAAACACCATTTTTGTATTAGTGTTTCACCACAGACTCCTGCAATTTCTCTTCCCAGCTCTTGACATCTTCAACAATATATATATATATGATAATTGGCTCTTAGACAGTTTAAAGACTGGTCCAATGTATGTCTTTCCAAAGGGCATACAAAATAACACACACACAAACACACACACACACACACACACACACACACACACACACACAGAATAAACTGTCTAGGTAATCAGATTCTTCAAAGCTGTCACAAAGATTTCTCATGTAGAAATCTTACTCTCATTCCCTCCAAAATTCATATATAATGGACAAGTTTAATATATATGGACAAGATTATATATAATGGACAAGATTAAACCCAACCGTGAGACCTTGGATGCTTTTCTCCACTGTCAACAAAGCTTGATAGCAGGAAAGCTAGTGTGGTTTCCTTTTATATTTTATTTCTTTATTCCAAAACTGACCACCAAAAAATATTTTCTTAGAAACAGTAGAACAGAAAAAGAGATTTTTCTATGAAGCCATGATTCTTCATTTCACATAACTTTTTAAAGCATATAATACTCTACATATTTTTCATTTCTAATTTCTTCTAAATATCCTCCTAATTCTCCTTTGTGCATATTTTCCTTTTTTCTTAATAAGTTTTTATTGTTGTCATCTTTAGTGATGTCTTAAATCACTTTAGTCATTCCCTAGGATCCCTCCCTTCCCCTTCCCAAAGAACTATCTCATGGAACAAATGATATTTCTTTAAAGAGGAATAAAAAAATATGCCATGTGTAAGCCCTGTGAACTCCCCATTTCTATAAGAGTGGATTGGGAAAGTCGTCTCATATCACTTTTTTCAAATCATGCTTGATTTTTATAATTTTGTCACATCAACTTTTGATTTTTTGGTATCTGGTTGTTCTTTTCATTTGCATTAGCGTTGATATGGTATATAGGGTTTTCTTAACTCTGTTTACTTCCTTGTCATCACTTCATGTAATTCTTGTTGACATTCATGACAGTCATCATTTTTACAACACAGTAACATTCCATCACATTCATTTGTCACAATTGATCTAGTCACTCCCCAATTGCTGGCCATCTACTTTGTTTCCAACACTTTGCTATCATAAAAAGCACTGCTATATTTTGATATAGATAGAGATAGAGATAGAGAGATAGAGATAGAGATAGAGATAGAGATAGAGATAGAGATAGAGATAGAGATAGAGATAGAGATAGAGACAGAGACAGAGACAGAGACAGAGATAGAGATAGAGATAGAGATAGAGATAGAGATAGAGATAGAGATAGAGATAGAGATAGAGATAGAGATATAAATTTTTTTCTCATCAATAACTTCCTCAGAGTGTAAGCCCAGTATAATCGAATTTCTGTTTCAAAGGGTATGGACATTTTAGACACTTTATTTGCGTAATAATAAATGGCTTTCCAAAATGGTTAGACCATTTCCCAGCTCTACCAATGATGTATTAGTCTATCATTCCACAATCCCTCCAACATTGATTATTGCCATTTTTGTCATCTTTGCCATTTGCAGAAGATGAAGTGGTTGTTTTGGTTTGCATTCCTTTGTTATTAGTTATTTAGTTATTTATATATTTTAGTTATTAGTTATTCTTTCATGTGACTGAATATTTTGCAATTCTTCTTTGGTAAACTGTTAGTCCAGCAAGAAAAACTCATATGTGGGACATATTTAAGGAATATATTTGCAACCATGACTGTCCATCACCATTCTACTGAGGGGTGGAGAACATGACTCCTCATAGGTCCTCTGAAGACAGTCACTATTTTCTGTTGGTCTACTATCCTTTCCAGGGCAACCTTTATCTGAATAAGGTTTACCACTATCTTTTCTAGGCTACTCATTCTCCTTCCTCTTCTTTACTCTAAAAGTTTAATTTCATTTTTTCTTTCTTGCTTAATTTTCTTTGTGGAAAATTCATTTTACCCCAAGGCTTTCTCAAAAAGTTCTTTACTCCTTTGGGGGGGGGGGGGGGAATGGGAACATATCTCTAGGTTTATAGTCATTTTTATACTGGCCAGTGTATTCCTTGGGTTTGCTCATCTCTCCAACCTTAATTTGTGAACTGGGTCTTTGAACCAGGATCAAGCTCTGCCTTATGATGTGGGGGGTTTAGGTGGAGCCCTTTATCTTCCAGGATCACCTGGGTTCTTGCAAAAAACTTCTACTTACCAAGGTTAAACCCCCTCACCTCTTTGAGGTTCATAATGTTGAGTCTTCAGAGCCTTCCATGGTATGTCCAGGACAGAATTCAATGGACCTCACAGTCTCTGGTTATCTGATTTTACCCGCATAGCTCTGCACTAATGGCTCCTATTCCTTGGCTTCTCTTGGCATGAACATTGGCATATAATAAATGTTTAGTGATTGATGGCTTCCAAGAACCCCATTGTAGAGTTTTCTTTCCACACTGTTGCTTTCATACTTCACAGTTTTACATACTTTCATGCTTTTCTGCTCCTACTGTCTGCTGACACAGATGCTTGCCAACTATCCGTTTCTTTGCTTTATTTCTGGTCATGCTGAAAGACTGCAGGTTTCCCTTTTTCCTGTGGCCCTTGAGCTTCCGACTTCCTTTCTGTGCAATTCTGGAATGAAAGACATCCCTTAATGTTTCTCATTACCTTATTTGATCATTTTTCAATATGCTACAAATTTCAGCTTTTTGCCAGAGTTGGCATATGGGGCCTTGGTGGTCACAGTCATAGTACAATTTAGCAAAATTTTCCTTTATAATTTTGAAAGACAAACTTAGCCCTGGGTATTTTTAAACTAAAGATGGTAAGAAAGAATAGGGTAATGAGTCAATCAGAATATATTTTGGGGGTACTTGTTGAATAAGACAGTCACATTTCCTTAGTTTGAATTTTAACATTGTCACTTCATAAGTAAGGGCAAGTTGTTTAACTATTAACTCACTTTCCTCATTTGTAAAATAAGGCTAATAATACCTGTAAGGACCTACTCTACAAGGTTGGTGTGGGGAATCAAGGGAAATTATCTTCAAAGAGTTACAAAGATCAGAATCACAGAGTCGGAGGGAACCCCAGAGGCCAACCCACCTCTGAAAAAAATCACCTCTACAAGATTTGGCCTTCACATGAAGACTTCCAGGAAAGGAAGTCATTCTATCATTAGTAAGATTATGATTAAGCTCAAATTTTCTTCATTGCCACTTCTACCCATTTCTCCTAATTCTCCCCATTGGCAAAGTCAAACAAGATTAATCCTTCTTCTAGGAGACAAATCTTTAGATAGTTCAAAACAACACCAATCTTTCCTTTGAATCTTCTCTTCTCTGAGTTATACAGCATAGTTCTTTTAAATGACATTTCTATGGCATGGATTCAAGCCCCTTTACCATACAGTGGTAAATGTCCCATTGAAAATGTGCTCAGAATATCCCAGAGCTTTAATCTGACCAGTGTAATGCACATTGAGAATATTATCCTTCATTCTTAGAAGTTGCGAGTCTTTTAGTTCAGACCTATTATTTCATCCGTGTATGATTCTCTTGATATAGAAGTTCTCTTCAACGAATTTCTCTCAGTAGAGTGTTATCCACAGTCATGCACCTCATATAAGACTTGCATTCAAATCTTCCAGCCTCCATAGCCAGCCTTCTAAACCCTTAGGCTGTCCTTCATACGTCTCTCTTAAGACTGCCCGTCAATCATCACATAATGTATGTATATACCATAATGGCTTTTCAGTGAGAACACCAAGAAAAGATCCACATTTGGCAGCTCCTGTTCAGAGCCTGAATTGCCATTCTTCTAGTTCAGAAAACACCCTCATGCCACTGCTTCAACAGGCATCAGATTTTTAAATTCCTTGATTTTCATGAATGACCTCAGATTGCCAGATTTTGAGATCCTTTTCCCCACCTTTGGAATCCATCTTCTTTGCTTTACATGTCATCCACAAAGGATCACCAAACCATGCCAGTAACTTTTCTTCTATGTCATTCTTTTACCACCAAACATCTTGTGGAAGTTTCTTATCTGCTCAAAATCCAAAAGAATCAGTAGGAGCCAAGGACAACAAGAACACATTGCTCGAGTGTGTGTTCATACAGATCCATGCCCTACATCGACAATCACTCCTTCCTGAAGTTGATGAAAAAAAAAAGGTTAATATAATGTAAATCAGAATGCTAATGTAGCTCATGGTATCCAGTAAACCACATCCTCTTTTCTGCATGTTTAAAGGCAAATAATCTCTTTAAAAACAAAAATCAACTCTACCATCATCTTGATGACAAGATGTTCCTGGCTCATGGACAGCCAGGAAAGGCACGACCTCTACTCTCATATGGCCTTTTGTTTGCCATCTATCCCCAAGGATCTGGATCCTTGCCATTAGCTGATCACTCCTGTGATAAACTCCTGCTGAAGATAGAAAATTCAGTAGGCTGTGTATCACTATTTACTGGGGTCTGGACAACCCTGGCCATCAAGAAGCTACCTAGAGGCACCTGGTGGCAGTGTGGACAGATGCCTGGTCCTGGAATCAGAGACACTTACTGGCTATGTGAACCTGGACAAATCACTTAACCTCTCTGCCTTGGTTTCCTTATCTGTAAAATGGGAATAATAACTTCATCAAACACCCAGAGTTGTTATGAGGTTCTAATAAAAAAAAAGTAAGGTACTTATCACAAGGTGGCAAGGTCTTATTAAACATCCTTCCTTCCAGCTTCAAAGATTAGGAAGATTTATATTTTCTTTTTTTTAAGGTTTTTGCAAGGCAAATGGGGTTAAGTGACTTGCCCAAGGCCACACAGCTAAGGAATGATTAAGTGTCTGAGGCTGGATTTGAACTCAGGTACTCCTGACTCCAGGGCCGGTGCTCTATCCACTGCGCCACCTAGCCGCCCAGGAAGATTTATATTTTTCACAAATTAAAAATAAACAGAAATAGTCATATAATTCCTGAGAAAGGAGAAACCTTAGTCCTTTTCATGGCTCAACTCAAATGTCAACTCCTACAAGATGTTTTCCTGATTCCCTGCCGCTACATTCTTTCATTTGTTATTTCAGAATAAAAATTATTTTGTGCTTAATACATATCTCAGTTGCTCAATAGTTTCCCAGTCATGTGTGATTCTTCATAATCCTATTTGGGGTTTTCTTGGCAAAGGTACTAAAGTGTTTTTTTTTTTGTTTTCTAGCTTATATTTCAGTTGGAGAAACTGAGGCAAGCAGGGTTAGGTGACTTGTCCAGGGTCACACAGCTAGTGACTGAAGTCAGATTTTAACTCAAGAGGATAAGTCTGAGCCCAGGATCAGTATGCTATACACTGAATCACCCAGTTGCCCTCATTAATATATATATATATATATATATATATATATATATATATATATATATATAATATATTACATTGTGTGTAGATAGAATTTACTATATATGTATATGTAATTTTATATTACACTTATAAAAATCATTTATATGTAAATTTGTATGTAATATGCAATTTGTATATGTAAATTTCCCATATAATATACAGATTGTTTGCTATAAATATATCATTTAAATAGACAATATAGACATATTTGTATATGGTTATTTTGTGTATAAATGTGTTGTTATATGTTACATATCATAAAATATATCATATATGTATTTTATATTATATTTGTATATAATCATATATTTATTTTATAATGTATTTCTATATTTTATTTTACTTACACATTATATAATATAGTTATACATAATAGATATAGCATAAAATGCACTATAGAAATAAAACCACTCATAAGTATATCATGTGTATATATAATAAAATAAACAATATATTTTATTTTTATATTAATATTGATAATATAAAATACAGGTTTTTAGATTATCTAAATAATTTTATAAACATACATTTTACATAAATATATTATTGAATAATATATTCACTTATCAATGCATCATGCACAATAATAATGTTTTTAATGGTTGTCCTGCATTCTCAAAGAAGACCATGAGATCATGTGAGTAAGGCCATGACGAGCACATGAATTGGATTTGAGTGAGGGGAGACTGCTCAGCCTCACTTTCTCCTCTAGAGCCATCTGGGTCCAGTGGCCAGACAGAAATCAGGAAGACTGGAGATGGCCCTGGATGTGAGGCAATCCGGGTGAAGTGACTTTCCCTAGGTCACTAATAGCTAATAAGTGTCTGAAGTCAAATTTGAACTCAGGTCTTCCTGACTCCAAGGCTGGTGCTCACTGTGCCATCTAGCCCTTTAACAAATATATATGGGGTACATATACATAAAGAGATATTAAAATATTAAATATAACTATATTTATAAATAAGTTAATTAATGTTTACTTGTTTAATACACAAAATATTTATTACTATGTGTATATAGGTGAATGCTATGTATTGTATTTCACATAATTTCTACTCAGTAAATTGTAAAGTCCTTGAAGACAGAGACTACCATTTTGTGACTATATTTCCAGCATCAGGAACAGTATCTTGTCACATATGAAACAATAAATGTTTAGTGAATGAATGAATGAAATTTTCTGTAAGAAATGACATTTTTAAGACATTTTAAGCACAAATTTAGAAAATTAAGCAGAGTATTGTTCCATTCTTTAAAAGATGGAAATGGTCTATTACAAATGAATTGTAACATGATATTCAGAACCCAATGGACTCTCGAGAGTAATAGATTATCAATAAAAATTTGTTGACTGTATTTTTTAAAGATGCTTCACTTTAAAGATCTATTGCTGGAATTCTTTATTAACTCTCATTAGGGAAACCTCTTGGGAACTCATTTTCCTCATTTGTGTAAGCTTGCCAGTAGAAAGAATATTATTTCTGAAAAACAATGCACTAAGATTCAAATTCCACTTTTGCCACTCTCTTGGGCCATCTTTCTTGAGTTTTCATTTGTAGGATATGCTAGATAACAGTGTCTAAAATTCCATTGAGTTCTCAAATATCCTTGATTCATTCTCCCCCTCTCTCCGTCTGTCTTTGTCTTTGTCTCTCTCTGTCTCTCTCTGTCTGTCTAACTATCTATCTTTGTCTTTCTGTCTCTATCTCTCTCTGTCTCTGTCTCTATCTCTCTGTCTCTCTGTTTATCTATTTTTCTTTCTCTTCTCTCTATCTCTCTCTGTCTCTGTCTCTCTATATTTTTCTATCTCTTCCCTCTGTCTCTCTCTGTCTGTCTATCTCTCGTCTATCTCTATCTCTGTCTCTCTGTTCTCTCTCTCTCTGTCTCTCTGTTCTCTCTCTCTCTCTCTCTCTCTCTCTCTCTCTCTCTCTCTCTCTCTCTCTCTCTCTCTCTCTCTCTCTCTCTGCCTTCCCCTTTCTCTTTCCCTCTCTATCTCTGTCTCTCTGTCTCCCATGTCTTTCTCCATCTCTCTCCATCTCTATGTATATGGACCTACATATGCCAATGAATTGATAAACTCAATGTGAAAAAGACAATAAATATCAGAAAATAATAATCATTCATACAATGCCTTGAGATTGGAGATCTTTTACATTTATATTCAGAACAACCCTGGGAGGCAGCCACTTTCATTATACCCATTTTATAGATGAAGAAAGTGAGACTTAAGAGTCTGAGGAAAGATTCAACTCAAGACTTCCTGACTCAAAATCTAGCACTCTAACCCTTAGTTGCCTTAAACTGATAGATCTTGGGAATCATAGTCTAACCTCTTTGTTGCTATTGAGGTGAGCTTCTGTGTGGCAAAACTGATAAATCTCACACAGGGAAACTATGTAAATAGTAAACCAATAGGAAATTATGAGAATATCCTCCATTCTCCCTTGGTATTAAAGAAAAATAAATCTTATATTTTTATTCTCTATAATATTCACATTTGGAAAATTCGTATACAAATGATGAGTCTTCAAGTTCTGATAAAGTTCTGTGGCAATAAATTAAGTTTGGAAAAGGTAAAAGTGAGCAAGCAATTTACAGAAATACAAACCAAGATACCTAAGACACACACACACATACACACACACACACACACACACACACACACACACACACACACACACAGACAATGAAACAGCCCCTGCTTTCATGGAAGGGCTTACATTTTTTTTTTTGAGTAGACAATATATATTTTACCTCCCTCCATTTTTGTATAGATATGGAGGGAGGTAAAATATATATTGTCTAATTTTTAAGAGTGGAATCCCCTCTACTACTTGAAGTTGGCCCCTTCTTTGTAACTCTGAGAGTCACCTAGATCACTGGGGTGGATAAATGACTGCCCCAAGGTGATTCGGTGAATCTGTGTCCAAGATAGGATTTATAACCTGGTCTTCCTGGTTCTGAGGTCACTCTCTGTCCACCACTCTGCCTTGTGTAGATGCAAAATAAATCCAAGGCAGTTTTGAGGGTGGCAGAACCAGCAGCTAATAGGGATCGGGAAAATCCTAATGCAGAGTTGTACCTGTGAGAAGACAGTCATGGTAAGATATATAGAAGTGAGGAGAGAATGCCATTCAAGCAATGGGAAAAACCCATGCAAGGGCAGGGAGGTGGGAAATGTAATCTCATGTGTGATGTACATCAAAAAGACCAATTTTTGAAATGCTATCCACCTGCAGATAATCTGAAGGTAGATCAAAGCATACTGTTTTTCACTTTATTTTTTCACATGCTTTTTGGTCTCTATTTGCTCTCACAACATGATTAATGAGGAAATATCTTTGCATATATAATCTATATCAAAATGCTTGCCATCTCAGGGAGGGGGGAAGAGGGGAGAAGGAAAGAATTTGAAACTAAAAAGTGTTAAAAATTGTTTTAAATGAAATTAAAAAACAAATATTTTTAAAAATTCAATTTTGACTACACCACAAATTATGTGAAGGGGAGTAAAATGTGAGTTGACAGGAAAGGGATCCTGAGAGCAGGTGGTAAACAGCTTTAAATGAGTTAGGTAGTAATTCTTGGAGTTATCCTTATCCTGGAAATTGGCAACTGGGAATTTAATTCTTTCCTTGTCACTTAGTACTTGGTAATCTTGGATAAGTATCTGCCCTTCTCTAGGTGATCTTAGTTTTCCCCTTTATTAAATGAGGGGATTGGCCAGGTGAACTTGATGGACCCTTCCAGATCTATTCTTGTAGAATGAACTACTTAGTTTAAATAGGAAGGGAAAATAAAATTTTATCATAATTGGATTTATTTTGTTTCTCCATGAACATTCCAAATAGGGAACATGATTAAATAGGAATGAGCCTAGGAGGACATGCTTTCACATGTGTGCAGTAAAGCATCAGAACGGTCATAGTGAATCTGATTTCCATGAACCCTTGGGGCAAACACACTTTCAAACAGCTTCTCATCAGATGATGACACTCAACTCAACCAGAAGGTGACTGCCAACGGTGTGTCCTCTCCTTTGGGGATTCTGCTCACAACATCACAAACTTGGTTTTTCATGACCTTGCTTTTGGGCATGATGGGGCAGTAGTAATGCTTCTTAACTCTATTAGATTCCCCTTATTTTTTTTTAACCTGGGGAAGGAGGTTGTAGGAGAAGGTCTCCAGATCTTCTGGCGAAATGGTAAACTGAAAAATTCTCTCCTTTGATAAAGATCAGCAAGTTCCCTTTAGAGTATAGTCTTAGAAAGTTGCTCAGTGAGTTAAAGGACTCGTCCAGGATTACACAGCTAAAGTATGTCAGAAGTAAGACTAAAACTCAGGACTTCCTCATTCCTAGGTCAGTCCTACGACCATTATCTTCCCCAGATAATATACCATTAAAGACATTTAATGCATTTTTTAAAGAAGTGGAGTCAAGAGGACCTGAGTTCAAATCCAACTTCAGTCACTTAATAATTGCCTATCTGTATGACTTTGGGCAAGTCACTTAATCCCATTGTCTTAAATAAATAAATTTTTTTTAAAAAAAGAAAGAAGTGTGAATATGTTGCAAGAGTTTTCTTTTCCAGTGGGAGAGGTGAGAGGGTAAGAAGATAGATTTGTATTCATTTTTTAAATTTTAATCTTAAAAGAAATGAATACAGAATTCTATAGAATACAAATACCTGTTCACAAAAAAAAATGCAGTGTAAGAAATAACATATTTCTGACAATGAAAGCAGTATGGGATGACAGGAATCAGAAAGTAAATCTCAGAAAAGAAAATCTTGTACAATGATCTCATGATGACAGATTGAGTGAAGACCATCTATTCCTAAACTCCTCACTTTACCAATGAGGAAATTGAGACCCAGAGAGGTCAAGGAACTGGTCAAGGTCACACAAATAGCAGATGGCAGAATTGAGCCCAGATCTTCTTTCTGGATCAGTAGTGACTTTTATGTCTATAGTATTTACATTTACAAAACCTTGTGATATCAGGAGTGTGTGTTTCAATATGAATGCAGAACTGAAAAAAATGAGTTCAATTAAGACACAATAGATTTCTGAGGGAAAGGAAAAACTGTTCTATGCACTTTTAAAATCTAACAACAATAGCAACAAAATGGAGGCTCTGTAGTGTGGAAAAATCCTATTCTGGCTTGGGGTGACCAGATGTCGGAATTGTTTTCTTTCCATCATTGATTATACCATGCTCTAATGGTCAGTCCCAAGCATCTGCTATATGTCCAGAAGGGCTTTAGGATATATGACAGAAAGGTCAAGTCCAACACTCCTTGGTACCACATGTAAGTGAGGTAGCAGCTTTTTTAGAAAATAATGAATCTCTATTTTTAGACCATGAGATTCTGACTCCCTCCTTGGATGCCTGTTTCTCTATCCTAACTAGTGAATTTATATTAACTCATGATGCATTAGGAAATATCACATTGTTTCAGAGAAATGAAGGCGAAGAAAGAAAAATAAAAAATACCCAGGAAAAATTCAGGCTATTTTCAGAGACCAATGAGTTAGGTGGGAATATTTTTACCTATATAATAAATATGTGGGGGGGAATATCATCTCCACTCAACCCTCCCCAATATCCTGGGCAGCCTCCAAAAACACTTCTTAAAGATCAAAGAGGTGTTATTCAGTCATCTTAGTCTTTATGACCCCATTTGGGCTTTTTTTTGGCAAAGATGCTAGAGAAGTTTGTCTTTTCCTTCTCAAGCCCATTTTTCAGATGAGAAAATTGAGACAATTAAGTGACTTGACCACAGTCACACAGCTAGTGAGTGTCTGAGGCCAGATTTGAATTCACAAGATCAGTGTATCTGACTCCAGGCTCAGCACTCTAACCCCTGAAGCCTAAAAGAGGTTGTTTTTTAATTATATTCCCAGTGAGGAATGGTATGATGGAAAGAGTATAGAATTTGCAGTCAGGGGACTTGGATGAGTTGGTTAACTTCTCTGAATACCATTTCTCTCTTTATTAAAATTAACAGGTTCAACTTAATGATGTCTAAGGTCCTCTCCAAGTCTAAATTCTATCCTCCCATTCCACAAGGTAGCAAAGCATTTTCTTAATGAACTCTGGGCTGACCCGACCTTCTAAATGATAGAAGAAATGAGAATCAATGAGCCAATTAGCTGGCCTTTCACCCTATATATTCTCTTCCTTTGATAACATAGCCTCCTAGCGTCCCCTCCAGAAGCATTGACCAATAGCCCAGTATCATGGCAGTCTATCATGTGTTTCCAATTCTGCTGCTAATTCAACTTTGATCTAGGGAAAATCATTTTGCTTCCCCCCAACCTAAGGAGTATCATAGTGATACTAGAAAGACTAACAGGAATGGTTTGGCCCAAGAGAATTGGTCATGAGAGACAGGAAGTAAACAGATGAATAAGGATTATTTCTTACCTCAAATCCCTGGTTCCATGGCTTCTTGAAACTATCTCAATTCCCATATCCTTCAAGTCTTCATTCTATAGCAAATCCAGGCTCTATCACAATTTGTGTGCCCTTGGAGAAAGCCCTTATCCTTTTGTGCCTCTGTTTCTTCATCTATAAAATGAAGTGGGAAAGAGGATTAGACTAGATGACCACTGAGATCCTTTCCAGCTCTATTCCTATAAATGATTTATGGATTACCTCAGAGCCAGGGGAAGAAAGCTTAAATCCAGGCTGTGGATTGATAAAGTTACAAAGGCTTAGGTGAAAAAATACTCTAATAATGAAAGCTCTCCAAAAGGGGCATGAGTTACCTATAGAATGTCTCCATTATTTGGAGGTGCTCAAGGTGAATGGTCCCTTGTCATTGGTGCAAATATTCCTTACTTCTGGTCGTAGGGATTTATGGACCCTTTGGCAGTATTGTAAGGCCTATGATCCCTTTATAAGAATTAATGTCTTTAAATGCATAAAATAACATGTATGATTAAAAAACAAATGAATCATATTGTAATTCACTTATCAAAATGATTTTTAAAATTTCAAGAGTGAGCCTAGAAGAGATGTGTGTCATTTTGAAGAGAAGACAAACATCATATACCAGTTATAGCTATGGAGGGTGTGTGGGGTAAAATGTTAACCAAAGATGGGATAGAATTACAAAAGGTATTATATGCTTTTTTGAACGTGAAATTGAAAACTTTTGTGCAAAAAAATTTAATGAACTAGGAAATAGTTAAATGAAAAGAATATCTCAAATATCTCTATTTAGAGGTCTGATAGTCAAGGATTTTAGTTAATTTACTGAAAGAGATAAGAACAAAAGCCATTCCCCAATCATTAAGTGGTCAAAGGATATGAACAAGTGGTTCTTAAAAGAAGAATCACAAACTACTAAAAACCATATGGAAGTCCACAACCACATCATTAATAATAAGAGAAATGTAAATCAAAATAACCCTGAGGTTTCACTTCAAACTTAGAAAACTTGCATTGATGCTAAAAGATGGAAATAGTTAATAGTGGAGGGATTTTTAAAAGATGGGCACAATTATGCAGTTAGTGGATCTAGGATTCAGTCCAACCATTCTGGAAAGCAATTTGGGTTTATATGAAGAAAGTAACTAAAATATACATGCTCTTGACCTAGCAATTTCACTTCTAAACATAAAGCCCAAGGAAATAAGTAAAAAAACTTTCCATACATACCACAATGTATAAAGCAATGTGTTGGGTGTTGGGTTTTTTGGGGGGGAGGAGGGAGGGAGAGCAAAATCTAGAGGATCAATTGGAGAATGTTTCAATAAGTTTTACCAAAATTTAATCTGCATTGTCAGGAATACTGAATACAGAGAAGTATGAGAAGATTTATATAAATTAATGCTAAAATAATAAATGATGGATATAATAAATATTTAGCAGAATCCATAAAATCATATATATAATGTGTTTGTATATAAATATATATATATATATATATGCACACACATACAATTACAGTGGAAAGAACAAGAGAAAATAGAAATTTAATATTCTGAAATTGAAATGACTAAGCTTAGTCCTAACAAAAAAAATATGAAAAAGTATTTCCCCCTTTGCAGAGGTGGGGATTATGACTGTGGAAGGCTGAGCATAATGTCACATTTTTTCAGCATGTTGGTTAGTTTTGCTAAACTGCTTTTTCTTCTTTTTATTTATTGTTTTTTGTTATAAAGGATGTTTCTCTGGAAGAGAGAAGATGAAATACACTGGGAAATGCAGATAATGAGAAAACAAAAAAAAATCTCTAAAATCTATTTCTCAGAAAAGTAAATACAATTCAGGGAGCAAAGATGGAAGAAAGAGAAAAAAGAATTCAAGAAAATTTGATAAAATGGTAATTAGTGATCAAAGGAATCAGAAAAGACCAAATGGTGACTGCATTACCTGAACTGAACCTTGGAAATTGAGATTAGGAAAGGCAAGAACAAGAAGGGAATGCATTCCAGATATGAGATTTAGATTATGCTAATGAAAAAAAAAAAAAAGAAAAAGGAAGAGAAAAGCAGACAATTTGTCAAAATACTCAACATATTGACAAGGTCTTTCAGGATGCATAGTGTCAAACACCCATTATTCCAAACCACTGCAAAAAAAGGGAAGGAAGTGCCATTCTTTCCATTTATATTCTTGAATTTATTCATGAGAACAAATATGTGGCCAATAGATAGAACTCCAGGCTTCCTAAGTTTAAATCCAAACTCAGATACTTACTATGTGACAAGGAATGAGTTAGAGAAAGAAATGATAAACCACTCTAGTATCTTTTCTAAGAAAATTCCAATTGGCATGACAAAGAATCAGATATGACTGAAAATGACTGAATAAAGTATTGTGACCATGGTTCAACTTATTTCATTCTTCTCATTCTTCTCTGAATTCATCATATTCATCATTTCATTAAGATCATAAATTTGGAGATTATTGAAATCAGTCCATTTTACAGAAGAGGAAACTGAGCCCCATAGGACTAAGTCACTTGCCCAGGATCACAGTTAATTAATCTAACATGAGATTTACCATACTCCCAATCTTCCATTCTAGTCCTTACCCCTGTGTCCTAGAACAATTATATCCATTATATCCATTTCTATTTTGTTTAGCCAATTTCCAATCAATGGGCACCTACTTTGTTCTATTTTTTTTAATATTCCAGAAAGCATTGCCAGAAGTATTTCATTTTATATGGGGCTTTCTTTTTAATATTCACCTACTTAAGACATATGCCTAACAGTGGAATCTCTCAGTCAAAGAGCATGTTCACTTGAGTCATTTTCTTTGTATAATTCTAAATTGCTTGCCAAAATTACTGTCCTGGTCTACTTCTTAAGAAAAGAACCATATAGAACAGAAACAGAGAACGTCCAACCACATACGGCCTGCAAAATCATTTGATACAGCTCTGCCAAAGCAACTGCAGGTGGGATTCAAAATTCATAAATCTAGGAGTTTTTAGGGGTATATTAATTAAATAAATTTGACCAAATATAGAGGTTAATTTTTAAATTTTGGCCATTGGTTGGCAGAAAAATAATTCATCCCTGATATAGAATGAGAGAGTGGACAAAGGCCCAGCCAAGGGGTCAGGATAACCTAGCTTTAAGTCCTGTCTCTGACACAAGTTAGTTCTGTGACCATGGGGTAAATTATCTTCTCTCTCTCTCTCTCTCTCTCTCTCTCTCTCTCTCTCTCTCTCTCAGTATGTCTCTATCTCTGTCTCTTTGTCTCTGTTACACACACACACACACACACACACACACACACACACACACATTCACAAGAAGCTCTCTCTTTGGGGGGGGGCAGTGAGGTAATTGGAGTTAAGTGACTTGTCCAGAGTCACTCAGCTAGTAAGTGTCTGAGGTCAGATTTGAACTCAAGGGCTCCTGACTCCAGGGTCACTTCACCACTCAGATGCCTCCCAACAAAGTCTTTAAGATGTTAAGTTACAGATAAATTGCTGCTCTGCATTGGTGGAAGGAGTTACCTTAATAGAATGACCTCACGTTAAGACTATAGATCGCAACCATCAAAGCATGAGAGGCAATAGCAATGAGAACTCTCCCCAGTCAGAACAGACTGCCTCAGGAAGTAGTAGATTTCCCTTGATAGGAGATCTTCTTGTCGAATATATTGGATTGGCCATTCCTTTTCATGGATTTTACTTAAGTCCCTTCCAAATTTCAAATTCTAGCATCTCATACATCCATTTTCTCGGGAATGCTGAGCATCTGCACTTAGTATTTAGTATTCAATAAAACCTTAATTGATGGACTAATTCAAAGAAGGACTAGACATATCCCCCTTTATCCAAGAAGCAAAATGTTGACATAGACATAGACAAATCTCTGCTTTCCTGAGAAGTGGCTATATTACATTACCTCCCACATATATGAATCTCCCACTGATTTCAAAGGAGAAGAAGCACTAGCCATACTGGGCCCCAGGAGATTATAGCACATTTTGTCTATAATTGGCACTAACAATTATAACAAATGGTTATTAGGGCTCTGCACATGCCAGCTGTGAAAACAATCCATACTGCCTTCTGTAGAGAGTGTGTTTGCAAAGATGCTACATGAAATGCATGCCGGCAATGATACTAACTGGGATTATACATTTCCACACTTGTTTATATCTTCTCTTCAGAAAGAAATATAACTTTCAATTGAACTAGTTCTCCTTAACAGAGTATTGTGTCACCAGATTTGCCAGGAATTGCCATTAATTGGGACCTTAATTAGTACCAATATTTTTAGATCTCCTTTTTCTCCTTCCCCAGACCCTAAAAATAAGTTTGTATTTCAAATATTCAGATGTCCCATATTTGAAATTTATTCACTGGAACATTGATGAGTGCCTGACTGATTTAGATAATTTATATGTTTTCTGCAGATATTAAATAGCAATACATTTTTAATAGATATAAAGGGAAAATCCAAAAGTTCTACTCTCAAATAAAATACAACTAGAATTTCTCCTGTTATTCTATTTCAATAATTCGATGAATCCATGATTTAATTGGGGATGAGTTCTACTTCCTCAGGTACACATTATGACCCACTTTCTTATCCTATGGCCTCTCCTTCCTACCTAAGTGATTTTTTTTTGGTGGGGGGAATCATTTGATAATGTTGCATCAACTCTGAGTAACTCAGTTTCTTCAGGCAGAGTTGGAAGGAAAATCCCATGAAAAATATTTCAAATAACATGTGATAGGGCTAAAAAGAATTTCAGGGAGTTTCAGTGGGATCAGTAATGTCATCATTGAAGAGGCTAGGTATCCATCAGGAAAGATTATCACCCTCCCATCCTCCAAGTCAAATCTGGCCAACTATTATCAAATCTTCCTTAGGTACCACATCTCCTCTGGTGTGTCAAAGAAGTAATATTGGATATTGAAACATTATGCCAATAGAAACTCATCCAAGTCCCATCAAGCTGAGAAGGTTTCTTATAGCTTCTCTCAGAAAAACCTCTTGTTCATGACTACCTAATCTGCAACTCCATGATGAATTCCCTGTCCTTGGCAATCCATGAAACAAATGTACCAAGTCAACACTATTTGATTATTTGAAGAACAGTCTTTGTACTAATATTCCATGCTGATCCTCCAAATATCAAAGATCCTTAAAATGGAGATCAATGTATCTACAGCCGGGAAACTAATTCATTACATATCTGCTCTTCAGATCGAAGGTTAGCTAACATGAAAGGACTTTGCTATTCTAACAAGTCTTCAAGAGATTTGGATTTCAAGAATCAGGACATTTTAATAAAAGGACCTTGACAGATTTTTTTTTCTTGCCGCTGACATCTTTTTATTCATCTTTACTATGAATATTGCTTCTGGTTCATAGTCTTAGCATTCCAAGGGAGTAAAGACTTTTAATGATAATCTAAAATTCACCATAGTCATTCCTAGGGGACATATGTGGTCAAGAATATTTTCCCTCTATATTTTAAGTTAAACTGCATTAGATCTCAAACAAATGTTTCTAAATAAATTCCATTTTTACTCACCTCCCCCATTCCTTCCATTGGCATCCTCTAAAGTCTTCTCGTTTCATGTGGGGCTTTGATCTAACACAATTGAATTGGGTACTCTATAGAACATAAGACAACTTTCTCCAACTCATAGACATACACTGAAAAAACACTGAGAAATTCTTTCATAGACTACACTTCTGTAGAGAGAATCGCCTATAAATATTGTAAAAGATCATAATTAAAGTTGGAGAGAAGAGGGGATCAAAAAAGAAAAAAAAAACACATCCTCCTTCTTTCCAATGACTCAGAAGGAATTTTTCATTTAAGAACCTTAAGGAAAATCTATGCATTTTATTGTTCCTGACATGAGATAAAAGGATTTTATACATCAATATTTATGAGTACTTTGAAGGAGGGGGGGAAAGGTCATTTTAAATAGTGAACCATTTCAATCATAAAATTTTTTTCAAAAGAAAATCATTTTTTATTTCATTAAGTAAATACAATAATAAAGTTTTGCTCATTCTTTTCTCAATAAATGAAAAATATTTTCTTTACATGGACATTTTCTTAGGATCACTGACTTAGGACTAACTGGAAGGGATAATAGGGACCATTTAATGCAATCTCCTCATTTTAAAGATGAAGAAATCAAAAGCCCAGAGAAATTAAATTACCTGTCCAAGGTTACACAAACAGTGCCTTGAGGAAGAATTTGAACTCATTTTCTCTGGGTTTTTAAAAATACTGAAAAATGAGAGAGTTAAAACAATATTGGAGAAAAATTTTCAAGGGTTTGCAAATGAAAGAACAGTGAGCTTTACTGATTTCCTGAGAAAATGATAAATTAAAACACTAAAGTAATAAATAGGCAATATATGAAAAAAAGGATGAGATGATTTTGGACTAGATGGTTTCATCAAAATAGATCTTTAGATATTTTGGTTCAATTAACAACATTATACTATTCTTAAAAAGACGATGAGTTGTTCAATGGATAATAATTTACTTGGAGCAATCCAAAACTGGTTGAATTGCTGCTCTCAGAAGTCTACTTTCTTCTTGGCAGGAAGACTGCAGTAGCAGAGTATCACAAAAGGAGAGGTAGTTGGCACAGCGAATAGAGAACCAGGAAACCCTGAGATCAAATCCAAATTAAGACACTTACTAGCTGTGTGACCCTGGATATGTCATATAGCTTCTGTTTGCTTTAAGCCATGGCAAACCACTCCACTAGCTTTGCCAAGAAAATTCCAAATGTTATCATGAAAAGTCAGACACTACTGAAACAACTAAACAACAGCAATAAATCCCCAATATTTGTGCTTGGTTCTATACTGCTGAACACTTTTTTCAAAGATTTAGATTAAGGTATAGATGGTATCTTCAGATGACAAAAATTTTGGAGCGGTGCTTAAAGCATCAGAATAGACCTTTGGGTCAAGCATAATATGATGAAATTTTAATAGGGATCATTATGAAATCTTATATTTGGGTCCAAAAATCAGTTTCATAAATGCAAGGGAAGGGGAAATGATAAGGAAGTAGTTTGCCTGAAAAAAATTTGAAGATTTTAGAGGCCTACAAACTCAATTTGAGATGTGTTGTATCAGACAATAAAAGTTAATTCAATGCAGAAATGTACTGTGTCTTCATTACGTCTTCTCTAGAGTAGAATACTTAGTTATGTATAATACAATGAAAGAAGAATATTAATAAACTGGAGCAATCCAGAGGAGATCTAACAAAATGATTAAGAACCTTTAGTTCATATCATTTGGGTGTAACTTTAAGGAACTGGAAATGTTATCCTGGAGAAGGTCCCGGATCTTCAAGGGGACAGGATAGATGCCTTCAAATATTTAGAGAACTATCACATTGGGGAGGGGGGATTCCTCACTCCATTTGGCCCCAAAGAGTAGGACCTGGAGTAATGGGTAAAAAAGGTAATTGGGTGGATAGAGCACTAGACTCAGAGTCAGGAAGACCAGAGTTCAAATGTGACTTCAGACTCTTAATAGTTATATGACCATGGACAAATCACTTCACTCTACTTACCTCGGTTTTCTAATCTGTATAATGAGCTGGAGAAGGAAATGACAATCCACTGTAGTCTCTTTTCCAAGAAAACCCTAAATGGGATTATGAAAGAATCAAACATGACTGAAAAATGACTGAGCAACATGTTTTAAATTTGCTTAGTTAATCAATCCTCTGCCACTGAGAGTGCAAAAGGAATTTTGGGACAGCCAGAGTCAAGTTCCAAATTAGTTCCAAAGAATGAGATTCACCCTCTTCCTAGATTTGTGATTTTACTAATATAAGAATTTCATTCACCACTATTTGAAGAAGAAAAAAAGTAATATATCTGTGACTTATAGCCTTAGTGAGCTATCTGGATTAAGTTGAATAACTTGCCCATTTTTCCCCTCACTCCCCTGCTCAAGAAAGTCCAGTGGCTCCCTACTGCCTCTTGGATACTTAAAGAATAAAATAAAAACAAAAATCTCTAGGTAGCATCTAAAAAATTTTCTTCCACCTCTAGCCTATATTTATGTTTATTTAATAGTCTGTCCTTTCCCCTACTCTGCTCCAATTAAACAGGACTTCTTACTGCTCCTCTCACAAGATACTCCTTTTGGTGCCTTTGCAAAGGTTAACATCACCCCCTCCTCTATACCTGGGCTGCCATCTGAACTTAAGTCATTCTGACTCTAGTCCCACCATTCTATCCAAATACGCTTCCTACCTAGCTGCTCTTAATTTATGAATTTGTGACAAAAACCTAGGGGAGGCCTCCTGCCAATTCTTCCCACAACCTCTCCCCAACACACAAACACACACACACACACACACACACACACACATGCACGCACGCACACACATGCACACACACACACACACACACAGTACACAGTAACAGTGTATTCTTGGACCCTCCAGCTGGAACAGTAACAGCATGTTACCAGAAATGTTCTCCAATCACATTGATTCTCATTAATGTATAACATGTGGCAAAACAGCCCATGCCTTTCAGACCTGCATTTCCTAGATCCTATGAAGGGTAAAGTCATTTCTCAAAGCACATGTTGTGAATCACCTAGGATGGATTTGCCCTGTGCTCAAAAATATAGAACAACAATAGTATATTACCACCAAACCCAACATACCATTTTCTCTTCCTGAAGGGGCTCATTGGTGTTTACCATTTCTACAAAAATGGCAGTCTTTAGCTATAATCATATGACATTAGCATTTGACCCTGGGGGAGTAAGCGACTCATTTAAAAAAGTGTCAAGGCCATGGCCATGTCCCACTGTGGTTTTCCACATCTGTGCATGAGACAGATTCACAGCATGGACAAAAGGGAGAAGCAAAAGAGTCAATTAGATGCCTCAGAATTTGTGATGAAAAGAGCCAATTCCCTCAATAACAAAGGCTGTTATTCTTCTTTCAAAAACAGCATGAAAGCAATTTTTTTCGTCACAGACAATCTGGCTATATTGTTGTCTTGCCCATGAAATCAGCTATTATCCCAGTGTCCATGGCAGAATCTGACCCTCCCCACCCAGTGGTGCATGGATACTATCCACAAAGATTTCCAAATGAGAAATGATGTCTGTAGGGGGAATCTGGGGTAACTCTGAAATGCCAAAGACTACATTTAGCAAAGGGAGACAGATCTATACCACATGGGCAGATCCTTGTGGCACTAATAACATCAAGCTTGTTTCCTATAGAAAGGAAAGATGGTCAGGCCAAATGGTTGTTTCATGAGGGCTTCAGGGGGGAAAAGATCTGTATGCCCCACCTTTTGCAAAGCTGCCAATCATTTTCTACTTCAGGAGTCTTACATATCAATGGCAATCATGGGTGACCAAAGCCCAGAATGAACATGGTATCAGAGGTCAGTCTTAGCAGTCAAGAGACTGACCCTTTGAAATTAGTTCCCTTTTGTGGATGAATCTCTTAGATTATCAGCCCACTTCTATTCTTTCAAGTTTCCTAAGAGTGTTTAGGTCACATGTGACCTCCCTAAGGCTCATTCTTGTTGTCCAATTACTCTTCTTAAAAGTAAAATCTGATGTGCCAACCCTCTCTTCAATTAACTCCCAACCACTTTCACTATCAAACCTAAATCCATATTTGCTTTAAAACCAACCACATCATGACCCCTGCCTTCGCCACCTTCTTACCTCTTATACCCATTCTCCACATGCTTTGTGAAACTGGGTCATTAGCATTCCTACTGGTCCTCACACATAATAGCCCATCTCTCAACTGTGAGCATTTTCCACTGATCTCCTTGTTGAAAATGCTCTCCCTCCTCATCCTTGCTTCCTGGCTTCCCTCATCTCCTTTAATTTCCAAATAAAATCCCACCTTTTATTTACAGCAATCTTTTCCCAGTCTCTCTTAATGTAAGTGATTTATCACTGGTATTGTTGTTAATTATTGTTGAGTCATGTTTGACTCTTCATGACCCCAGTTGGGGTTTTCTTGGCAAGATACCACAGCGGTTTGCCATTTCTTTCTTCATCTCATTTTACAGAGAAGGAAAATGAGGCAAGGTGAAGTGACTTGCCCAGAGTCACATAACTACAAAAGTGGCCGAGGCTGGATTTGAACTCTGGAAGATGATTCTTCCTGACTACAGACACAGCACTTTGTCTGTTTCACCAATTGATTATCACTAATTTATCAAACAAGCTATAACATGGTTGTTCATAGCTCTTTGGATGTTGTCATCTCTCCCATTAAATCTTGAGCTTCTTGAGAAGAAATGTTCTTTTGCATTTCCTTGCATTCCTCACACTTAACACAGTGAATGACTCAAATTTTCTTCATTCACTTTAAAAATATATATTTTAGATCAGAAGATCAAGATTTGACACTGGAAACAATTTCAAAAATCATCTGTTCCAAGGATTCTTACTGTGGGGTCTGTAAACATGGATATCTTTTAATATTTATAATCATTTCAATATAACTGATTTTCTTGATCATTTATTTTGGGGCAGCTAGGTGGCAAAAAAGCTAGAACCTAGAATCAGGAAAACATCTCCCTGACTTCAAAATGAGGTTCAGATACTTACTAGCTGTATGATCCTGGGCAAATCATGTAACCCTGTTTGCCTCAGTTCCTTATCTGTAAAATGAGCAGGAGAAGAAAATGGCAATAATTTATCTTTGCAAAGAAAACCAAAAAAAAAACAATGTATTTTATTGGTTGCATTTAAAAGCATTATTCAGAGATTAGGTTTCATCAGTCAGCCAAAGATCAAAAACAAAAAAGGTCAAGAATCCTTCATTTAACCCAGTCTTCTATTTGACAGACAAGAAAGACCCAGAGAAGTGACCTTAGATAAAGTCTTACATGTGGGTAGCAAGTCCAGGATTCAAATTCAGACCTACCAACCCCCAATTTCTATAGTACCACTAAAGTCCAATTCTGATGTCTCTTGGTATCACCCATGAGGGTTCATGGGGTAAAACCTGAGGTACTGGAGGCTCTAGAACACTTCCAGTGGGTTCTTCATCATCAGTCAACCAGTAGAACTCTCTTTCCTTCCCAAAACTGGTATTTATTAAGAAGGTGTAAGAAGAAGAGTAATTACAAGCACAATTATGCTACTATAAACAAAAAACACATTCAAGCAGAGCAGCACAAATCAAGTCCCTGAGGAAACTCTGCAGAGAGCATAAGAATTGAAGGGGAAGGTCAAGGCAAAGGAGACAGAGAGACAGAGACAGCGAGAAATAGAGACACAGAGAGAGAGACAGAGAGACAGAGACAGAGAGAGATAGAGACAGAGAGAACACTGAGATGTGGAAGATAAGAGAAACATTGGTGGGGCATTGAGTCTGTGCAGGCACCTTGAAATATTCATCTCAGAATAAAGTTCCCAGTTGTAATCACTACTTTAAGGACTAAGGGTCTTCTATCTCCACATCTTTCTCTCCCATGGTCTTTGAAGCAATACATTTTATTGTTCTGGGTTTCTTTTATCTATTTTTTTACATAATTATTTTTAAAAATTAGGCCATAAAGCCTTTTTTTTTAGGTTTTTGCAAGTCAAATGGTGTTAAGTGGCTTCCCTAAGGCCACACAGATAGGTAATTATTAAGTGTCTGAGACCGGATTTGAACCTAGGTACTCCTGACTCCAGGGACGGTGCTTTATCCACTGTACCACCTAGCCGCCCCCATATTTTTTGAATATTTAGTTCAACTTGAACAAAGTGTAATGGAGGAAACCATGAGTAAATTGGAAATACAAAATCTAAATTAAGACATACAGCTAAATCTCTTTCTGAAAATTAGAAATGTTACTAACTGGGGACTCCTTGATTATAAGCAAATAAAAAGGATTTTTGTGAACTGGAGGGTCATTATCCCTAAGCTAAAAGTGTTTGTAATTATTGTAACAAAGTATGGCTGATTAAGACTCCAGGAGAAGGGAATTAAGGAGGAGAGAGTGGTAACTCCAAGAGAAGATGATATCCTAACTCCACCCCTTAGATTGAAAATAACATTGCACATAAGTGAATTCCTATCAGACAGTAAAATGGGGTATAACAGTTGGGGAGACCATTAGTTCTTATATTATCTAGGGATCCAAAGGATCTCCCAAATGTTGGATGATGCTATTGTAGAAGAATCACAAGCAATAAAGGGTTGCCATTGATGAACAGGTAAGACTAGGTAATGACTTGAACCACCGTAGATTGTACTCCTAAAGATGACATCAGAGATCCAAAAAATAATTATTATTGTTTTATTACATGTTATCATGTCTATCCTTTGATCCTTGACTGACATTATTTAATGCATTTTGTCTTTTATCTGTATCTTTTATTTCATTTATTGATAATTTTCATATGTCAGAGTTTACAAAGTTTTATTTCACATGCTTATATTTCCAAATTTAACTATGAACTTTCTATGTGGTCTATAAATATTTTTGATCATGGTTCTATTAGTATGCAATTTTTGAACACATACCACCAGTTTGTTGTTTAGTCCTTTTTTCAGTCATTTCTGATTCTCTTTGATGCCATTTGGGGTTTTCTTGATAAAGATATTAGAACAGTTCACCCTTTCCTTCTCCAGCTCATTTTACAGAAGTTGAGACTGAGGCAAACAAAATTAAATGATTTGCCTAAGGACACACAATATCTGAGGCCAGTTTTGAACTTATAAAGAGGAGTCTTCCTGACTCCCGTCCCAACATGCTAACCACTGTGCCATCTAGCTTCCCATACAGCCAATAATGTGTATTTTCTTATTACAAATTACAGATTTGTATGTGTATAATAAAGTACTTAGAGAGGTCATGGAGAAGATATGAGCTTGTTTCAGATCCAAGAAGACAAGATCAAATACTGCCTGTTCATTTATTTTTACCTGCAGATCATTTAAACTCCCAGTGTCCTAGTTGACTAAAACTATAAGTTACAGAGAAAACATCAACCTACATGGATTTAGGGAGTTACCTTATCTCAGAGTTCCCTATGCCAGTGAAATCACTGATTTGTTCCTCTTCTCTATAAAGTTCACACACCCAAATAAAAATGAGAAAAAAATGAAATAAATATGAAAGTATATTCAATTTTAAAATCCATAAAGAGCCACTGTAACTTATTTAATAGGGGAGTGAGGTGGGTAGATATGCACGTTAGGAAAATTGCTTTGGCAGTTTTGTGGAGGATAAATTGGATTACGGAGGGATTTGAAATAATAAGACCAATTCCATAACTTTGATAATCCAGGCAATGAGGTCCAGACCAGATGAGGGTCAAACCAATTGTGCATGTAAAAGAGTGGGGACAGATAAGAAAGATACTGAGCAAGTAGGAATTGGAAGCTTTAGCAATTGATTGGATATAAAAGGTGAGAAAGAATGAACAATCAAGGATAATACCAAGTTCTTGAATGTGGGTGACTGGAGGAAGCATGGTGATGCCTTCAACATCAGTAGAGAAGCTTGGAAATAGGATGCGATTGGGAAGAAAGATAATGTAATGAAATCTGCAATGAATATAACTACCTAATCTTACCTGCTCAGCCTGTCCAATTCACTCTATTCTACCCAAAATGAAAAGGGAAGGGTCCGCACATCCAGGAGTATTTGTTGCAATAATGTGATAATTTTGAGGGCATAATGTGGGTATTCTAAAGGCAGAGCTTGTGCTGATGTGGGTGCTGATGTAGATTAAGGTATACTTGCCCTGAGGGACCAAAACATGGTTCAGAATGAGAGAAGAAGAATGGGGGGGGGGGGTACACAGAGTGGAAGGATACTGGAGTTTAAGGATAAGTGTGATTGTCTGGAGGACAAATTCCATGATTGATTATTGCATGGATGGTAGGCTATGACCCACCTATCCCACTCTGATAGATGGACTGAGATCAAATGAACCCACATCCTTCCTGTGGTCAGAATATGGTGTTCACTTTGGACACCATTTCCATGAAAAAATGATTAATTTTCGTTAAAGTATTGTGCATACTAGAAGATAATCACCTGGCCCAGATGAATAGCAATCCAACATACTGAAAGAACTTGCAGATGGGATCATGGAATTGTGTCAGTAATCCTTCAGAAATCATGATGAATGGGAGAGAAGCCAGTAGACTGGCGATGGGCAACTGTCCCAGTTTTCTCACTGACAGAAAGGTGCATCCCCAGAAACCACTGACAGGTAAGTTGGATGTCTCTGTTCACGTCTGCTAACCTGTTAAGGTGTTAGCAATCAGCAGTCGATTTGAATCTGGCACATATGTCAACCCAGTCTCCTGGAAAGAACTAAAAATTCTAAATTTCTGCCTCTAGGGGGCCTCTAAGGTCCACTCTTTTTAAAAAATTTCCCTGATAAAGACTTCATAATAGAAATAGAAACATTATTTCTTCAGCTGTGCAGATGGGAAAACTGACATTTGGATGGAAAGTGTTCTAGATTTGGAGGGTAAGGCCCCAGTTTCCACTTCCTCCCTGAGCTCCCTTCGGTGAATCGCTTAATCTTGGATTCATCTTTAAGGACCCTTCCATCTTTAAATTTATGGTCATACAACCCAATAAGTAGAACAGCTGGACTGGATGCCTACTATTTTTTTCCTCCAAAGTCCAACACTGATCTCACTACACCATGCTGTGTTTGAACACTAAGATACTATGACTACATTTTTTCCATATCTTGATTGTCCTCTGGGGTTATGGCCTCTAACCAAGCACAAAGCATTCATTTACTCAGTAAATATTTTTTGCATTACCACTATTTGCAGAGAATTGGACTAGCCAGAGAGAAACAACATCTTTACCTGATAAACTAAGTTTGACCTCATGGCCTTCATGGACTAATGCAGAAATAAGATATCGTCTTAAATACTTATAAAATACAAAGTCAAAGTGACAAGCATTTATTAAAACCTATTATTTATTTATTTATTGGTTATTAACCCTTTTGAGTAAGTACCAGGGATACAAAGAAAACAAAAGATAATCCCTGCCTTCAGGGAGCTCCCAGTCTAAATGGTAGGACAGCATGGAAACATCTATATATAATGAAGATATATTCAGTATAAATTGAAGATCATCTCAGATGGAAAATACTAGCAATTAAAGGTTCAATTTGTAAAATTACAAGGTAAGAATATTTCAGTTACAAAATAAATTTGTTATGCCTTCTCTGTTGCTCTTCCCAGGCTGAGGTATGGTTAAGGGGAATAATGACCAACCATTTCAGACAGCCTTGTAGGATAAGGACCTCATCAACATCAATAGCTAACTCAGAGACCCAGAATGATGATGAAAGATCCCCACCATCCATGCATGCACAAAGAATCCAAGAATCTGCTTTGGAAGGGACCTCAGAGAACAGCTAACCTGACCAATACCTGAGCAACAATTGACTTTCTTTTTTTAATAGAGACAAAAATCTTTTTTTCTTTATTTAATATTTATTTATTCTCATTTTGTACAAATAATGTTTTTTATACATTAACAAAATATTCTTGTTTAAGAGTAAACAAAATACCCCTTCCCAAAAAAAATTATAGACTCACTTGAGCAATAAAGGGGAGAGAAAAAAATTAAAATTAAAATTAAAAAATAGCAATAATCGTAGGTATGGCCAGGTGGCGCAGTGGACAGAGCACCAGCCCTGGAGCCAGGAGTACCTGAGCCCACATCCAGCCCTGCACACCCAACAATCACCCAGCTGTGTGACAAGCAAGCCACCCCAACCCTACTGCCCTGCAAAAACCAAAAAAAGAAAAAAAAGACCCAAAATAAAATAAAATAGTAATAATAGTAGGGGTGGCCAGGTGGCAGACAGAGCACTGATCCTTGAGCCAGGAGCACCTGGGTCCAAATCCAGCTTCAGACACCCAATGATCACCCTGCTATGTGGCCCCAGGCAGGCTGCCCAGCCCCATTTGCCCTGCACCCCCCCCAAAAATAATAATAATAAAAAATGTGCTTCAGTCTGTGTTCCAACACCACCAACTCTGTCCTGGGTAGATCACATTCTTTATGATAAGTCCATCGCAAAAGTTACTTCCATATTTTTCCACCGTTGCCATTGCTGATCGCAACTCCCTCCCTTAGTACTTCTCCACTACCAGGTACTATATTTTCTCTCTCCTTTCACTCTGACTCTGCTGTAGGGTAGCTGAGTGGCACAGCAGACAGATCCCTGGCCCTGGGGCTAGGAGGCCCTGAGCCCCCCCTACCACACCTTAGGCCCAGCATATACCTGGCCCTATGGTCCCAGACAGGCCTTCATTCCCAAGCCCTTTGCAAGACATAAAAAAGAAAATGTGTTATATGTGACCACTCTCCCACCATGGTCCATCCTCTCCTCCATCACTCACATCCCCCCCTTCCCCCATCCCTCCCCTCTCCTTCTTACTCCAGATGTCTATACCCCATTGAGTATATATGCTGTTTCCTCTCCTAGTCACCTCTGATGAGAGCAAAGATTCCCTCATTCCCTCTTGCCTTTCCCCCTTCCATATCCTTGCAACAGCTCATTGTAATAAAGAAAAATCTTATTATATGAAATATCTTGGCCTATTTCCCCCCCTCTCCTTTTTCTTTCTCCTATTACATTTCCCTTTTTTCTATTGACTCTATTTTTACACCATATTTTATCTTCAAATTCAACTTTCTACTGTGCTTCAAATATAAAATCTCCTTCTACCTGCACTGTTAATTAAGAAGGTTCATGTGAGTATTATCAGTGTCATTTTATACATGCAGTTCATCATCATTAAGTCCCTCATATTTTCCCCTTCTCCTCCAATCTCTATGCTTCACCTGAGTCCTGTATCTGAAGATCAAACCTTCTGTTCAGCTCTGGCCATTCCAACAGGAACATTTGAAATTCCCCTGGTTCACTGAAAGTCCATCTTTTTCCCTGGAAGAGTACATTCATTTTTCCTGGGTAGTTGATTCTCGGTTGCATTCTAAGCTCTTTTACCTTCTGGTATATTATATTCCAAGCCCTACGAGCTTTTAATGTAGTTGCTGCTAAGTCCTGTGAGATCCTGATTGTAGCACCATGGTATTTGAAGTGTGTCCTTCTGCTGCTGTAATATTTTCTCTTTGACTTGGGACTTCTGGAACTTGGCTATAATATTCCTGGGGGTTGGTTTTTTGGGATCTCTTTCTCAGGGGGATCTGTGGATTCTCTCCATTTCTATTTTGCCCTCTGCTTCTAGGATATCAGGGCAATTTTCCTGCAGTAATTCTTTGAAAATGATGTCAAGGTTCTTTTCCTGATCATGACTTTCAGGTATTCCAATAATTTTTAAATTATCTTTCCTAAATCTGTTTTCCATATCAGTTGTTTTTTCAATGAGATGTTTCACATTCTCTTCTAATTTTTCATTCTTTTGGTTTTGAAATATTGAGTCCTGATTTCTTGTAAAATCAGCCATCTCCCTGAGTTCTATTCTTTGTCTGAAGGATTTATTTTCCTCAGACAGCTTTCTTATCTCTTTTTCCATCTGGCCAATTCTGCTTTTTAAAGCATTCTTCTCCTCAATAACTTTTTGAACTGTTTTATCCATTTGACTTAAGCTGGTTTTCAGCATGCCATTTTCTTCAGCATTTTTTTGGATTTCCTTGACTGAGCTGCTGACTTCATTTTCATCTGCATATTTCATTTGCATCTCTCTCATTTCTTTTCCCAATTTTTCTTCTATCTCCCTCATTTGATTTTCAAAGTCTTTTTTTGAGCTCTGTCATAGCCTGAGCCCAGTTTCTGTTTTTCTTGGAGTCTTTAGATGCAGGAGCTTGTGCTTCCTCATCTTCAGACTGAGTATTTTGATCCTTCTTGAGCTCATAGGCAAAATATTTCTCAATGGTGTTCCTCTTGTTTCTCTGCTTGCTCATTTTCCCAGCCTAAGCCTGTTTTGGGGGTTCTTCCTGAGCTTTTGGGACACTCCCACAAGGATCTCAGTGTCTGAGGCTCTGTCCTCTCTCTTGGTCTGTGAATGACCATAAGTGCAACCCCCTCTGCCATGGGGCTGAGGTGGGGGGCCCTGCTGTTCTATGGGGGGGGGCTAGACTGCGATAAGGATTTGAATGTGGTCAGAACCCCAGCATTCTGTTCCAGGGGCAGAGGACAGAGCTCTACAGTCTCTCCTTCTTTACTCCGCTCCCTAGGTTCAATGGGCTCATGCCCTGGGGGCTCCTGCTTACCAACTCCACCTGCTTCTGTTTCCTGGATCTGGACTGCCTTGGCCACGCTGAGCTGCTCACTGCTTGCTGTGTGCCCTGAGGGCTGGGCTTCAGGTGCTTACTCTGGCAGAGGTCCCCCGCTGTTTCTCCAAGTTGTGCCCGCTGCTCCCCAGGGCATAGGTCAGGAAACTCTGCCACTGCTATGAGCCACAGCTCCCAGAGTCCTGGGGCTGCCTCCGGGAGGCTGAAGTTCTTTCGCTCTGGCGGGCCGCCCCTCCGTCCCGGAGGAGCAGAGCCTTTCTGCTCTTTCCCAGGTTACCTTGAGTAGGAGAACTGCCTCCCTGAGTCCCTCTGTGGGTTCTGTCTCTTGAAAATTTAGTTAGAGCCCTTAGTTTATAAGTTTTATGAGAGAGAGCACCTAAGAGACAAGATCCTCTCTTGTCGCCATCTTGGCTCCGCCCCAACAATTGACTTTCTATCTATGTATTTCACAAATAATGATGCAGAGGGAGTTGATCTACCTACTTAGACAACCCATTTCACTTTGAACTCTCTAATTGATGTTGTTTGGTCATGTCTGACTCTTTGTGATCCCATTTGGAGTTTTCTTGGCAAATATACTTGAATGGTTTGCCATTTTCTCTTCCAGTTCATTTTACAGATGAGAAAACTAAGACAAACAGAGTTAATGCCTTGCCATAGTAAGTATATCAGACCAAATTTGAACTCACAAAGAGGAGTCTTCCCAACCCCATACCCAGAACTCTTTGTGCCACTTAGCTGCCCCTAAAACAAAAATTAACAAGATGGGAACAGTGGATAAAATGTTGGACCTGGAGTCAGGAAGACATGAGTCCAAATTCAGCCTCAAAAGCTTACTGGTTGCATGATCCTGGGCAATTCATTTAACCTCTGCTTGCCCCAATTCCTTATCTGAAAAATGAAAATTATCCTAACAACTAGGTGGTTAAGTGCTTAGAGTACCAGGCCTGAAGTCAGGAAGACTCAGTTTCCTGAGCTCAAACTTGATCTCAGATACTTACTCACTGTGTGACCCTGGTCAAGTCACTGAACCCCCTTTGGCTCAGTTTCCTTCTCTGTAAAATGAGTTGGAGAAGGAAAGACAAACTACTCCAGTATTTTTTTCCCAAGAAAACCCTAACTGGGGTCACAAGGGTCAGACATGACTGAAAAGATTGAACAACCACAGCAAACAGCATCTCCCTCCCACAGTTGTTGGGAGGATCAAATGAGATAATATTTGCAAAGTGTCCCATACTGTTCCTGTCCCACAGTAGACCCTTGATAATAATTGTTTTCTTACTTTATTTATATAAAACTCAAATTTACCTTTTTTTGTACCTTATGGGATAATGGAATGGAATGGAAGCTGGAAAGACTTTAGAAACTGTCTACTCCAATCCCTTCAATTAATAGATGAAGAAAGTGAATAAAGAAAAAGTAAATGATGCAAATGTCAGAAGAAAGTTCTAATTACAAATCTAGCATTCTTTCAACTCTAGTTTCCTTCTGCTATTCGTTGCTCTGAGTTCTGCTCTTTAACTCTGATAATTCTTCCACATGATACTTACGGTAATGAACCATGCTCCCAATAGAATAGCTTTTGAGGGCAATCATAGGAACAGTACTATGGAAACTGGACCCCTGAAGATTCTTTGAATGTTCATTCTACTTGGGAACACTATGGGGAGCAAGTTAACTTCAGAGTCAAGCCTCTAATCCATGAAACAAATAAAAATCATTGTTTCAGGTGTGGTTATTCTTTTAAAGATATTAGAAAGTTTGTACTAATTCAAGGTTCTTTCCTCATGCCATGAATTAACAGTAACCTTTATTTGGGGCTATTTCCTTTTTCTAATTTGTGTTTTTTTAAATCCATGATTTATCAATAATGCTATGTACCACTCATTTGAAATTTGGTTGCACATAGGAGGCTAATGGTAGATGCCAGAGATAGAAATCTTTGATTAAAAGATAGATATTTCCCTAATGGGGACTTTATTTGGGGGAAGGTGTTTGTTTTTGCAAGGCAATAGGATTAAGTGACTTGCCAAAAGTCACAAAGCTAGGTAATTATTAAGTGTCTGAGGTCAGATTTGAACTCAGATCCTCCTGACTCCAGGGCCGGTGCTCTATCCATTGTGCTGCCTAGCTGCCCTGTAATTGTTGACTTAAAAGCTTATGGACATATAATGGAATCTTATGCTTATTAATATTCATTATTATTATTATTAATCATCATCATCAACATCTCTATAATCTCCCTAAAGTAGATAAGAAAGAGACCCACATGAATCCAGATCAATTTATCTATAAGCTAAAACCACAAGTACTTACTACCTTACAAAGTCAAATTGGTTGGAAAATTGGCACCCTAGGCAAATCTCCAACTTCCTACATAGAGTAGAAGGGGGCAAGGAGTAGAGGCAAAAAACAAAAAAAGAGGTCAAACCATGGGCCTACTTATGGTCATGGGAATCTCCATTTTTTGAAGACAAAGTATGGCATCAGATAACCCAGATCCTGAAGGAGAGAGAAACTGAAAAAAGTTAATTTTTCTTCATAGCCAGACCTATTAGTTGCATAATTAGCTTTAACTGGGAATGAGAGTGGAAGGGTAGGTTAGTGAATAGAGAGTCAGATTTAACATCAGGAAGATTGGGATTCAATTCCTGTCTCTGAGACATAGTGGCAATGTGACCAGACCCAATCACTTAGACTCAGCTTCCTCAGGCAACTTTGCAAACCTTCACTGAATTATAAACAAATAAGTCACAAGAGGAAAACTCCACCAAAGATTCCCTATATGCATAAAAACACAGATCTGGCCCATTTTCACACACACACACACACACACACACACACACACACACACACACACACACACACACACACACACACACACACACACACACACACACACACACACACACACACACAATATATTATATCTAATTGGAGAGACCTGAGATATTTTTTTGCATAACCATTCCATTTCATAGACGAGGCAGCAGAAACAGGGATTAAGTGAATTATTTGTCCAAAGTCATACAAATTGGGGCAGCTAGGCAGCGCAGTGGATAGAGCACCGGCCCTGGAGTCAGGAGTACCTGAGTTCAAATCCAGCCTCAGACACTTAATAATTACCTAGCTGTGTGGCCTTGGGCAAGCCACTTAACACCATTGCCTTGCAAAAAACAAAAAAAAAAAAAAAACCTAAAAAAAAGTCATACCATACAAATTGCTACTATTGAGACAAGGATTCAAACCCATGTCCCCTGGCTACTGATTCAATGTTAATTCTAACATATTTTGTCTTGAATATGTCTGTGTTCAAGAAACTCTCCTGAATCCTGAGTCCTTTTATCAAGGAAAATAGATTTATTTTATTAGCATCACTAATATTGCAAGAACAAGTAATTCTAGAAGAAAATTTATACTATCCAAAAATCTTAATCTGGTTATGTTTTTCTCTACTCATATAAATATGGACTAAGGTGGGAAAAACCAAAGGACAATGTATAGTCTCTATTAATATGTATGTATGCCGTTCGTCTATCATGCCTGAAATAAATTTGCTAAAACATGTGTGTTTACTATATACTAAACAGATGGAACACCAAAAGAGCCAGGGATGCAATGTACTTTCTTTAGAAAGAAATGCAGATTCCTCATTAAAAAGTCAAATCCTTCACTTGAAAAGATTTAATAGCATGAAGATTCAGCTTGTTAGATGTATAGTATAGAAAAATGTTTAAAGTAAAAACTAGACCCCAAAAATATGGTCCTATTTCATCCCTTTAGGCCTCCTCTGAAATCCCTCTCAGATCACTAGCTACCCCCTTCTAATGTTTCTCCTTCATTTTCGAAGAAAATCATGACATCAGGGAGGTGATGCCACCATAAGCTTGTGAACTAGATTTGAGTGAGGGGGCCTGTGCCTCCTCATTTTCTCCTCCAGCAACCAGTTATGGATCAGGACAACTGGAGATGGCCCTGGATGTGAGGCAGTCAATGACTTCCCCAAGATCACACAGCTAGTAAGTGGCAAGTGTCTGAGGCTGGCTTCAAACTCCTGTCCTCCTGACTCCAGGGCCAATGTTCTATCCATTGCACCACCTATCTTCCCCCTTCTGGTATTAATCCTTTCTTCTGCTTTGGCTTGAATGCTCAGTCAAAGTAGTTATTAGGATGGGATAAGTTGAACTTCACTTGTAAATTTACTCTTCATGAGATACAAGCAACTGAGCCACCATATTTGGTGTCTGATATGAAGGACGTAGAACAGGGAGGCCTGAGTTTGTATACTTCTCTTTTACTTACTACCTTAAAATAATTAATCTCTGTAAAGTCAATTTATGAGGGGAGTTAATATATGTAAAAATTTGCTATATAAAAGCTATTTATTTTTGTTTAAATTATAATAATAATTATTATTAATATTGAGAATAAGTAGTCAAAATAGGAAGCCACTATATTAAATGACCTTTTTTCCTCCGCCCTGAATTTGTCCCCCACTATAGAAGCTTTCTCCCCTCACATTGCTCTTATAGGAACACTGAAATTAACTCCAAAGTTCTCTAGGACTGATTGTGAAATGTTTCATGTGATTATTTATAATTGGAAATCAATACAGGCTACACATAAGAACCTGATTTGTTGTTTTGTTAACTGTCTCAACTCAAGAAAGTGTTGGGAAAAAAAAGTTTTTAAATGCGGATTATTTTTTAAAATGTGTCATATATCCATCTTCCCTCCAACAGCCAGAGCTGGTTGCTAATCATGTCTACACATACTCCTCCTTCCTCCTCTCCATTCTAGCCCAACTGTGGTCCTATCTTGTTATCAAGCCCAGAAAACTCCCCAGAACAACCAATAAGTGTCTCTGGGTTTCCATGCCCATGAAAGCCAA
This sequence comes from Macrotis lagotis, assembly GCF_037893015.1. Lineage (NCBI taxonomy): Eukaryota > Metazoa > Chordata > Mammalia > Peramelemorphia > Peramelidae > Macrotis > Macrotis lagotis. Next base: position 30,721,128 of record NC_133660.1, read on the forward strand.
TGTCTTTCAGTATCCCATGGTATGCTGTGATGTCTCCCCCGAAAGAAGCCTTAGGTCAAAGGTACACGATTTCTCACCAAGGTTTCTCTTTCCTCACACATTTTCCTTCCATACCAACAAAGCTTATCATGTGCCAGGCATTTGACTAATATTGATTAATTATTTTTATTAGTAACCAATTGATTTAATAGGTAATTCATTAATTACTTAATAAAAACTGAACGCTACAAAATTAAAATGACTAAGCTCTTCCTCTTCTTCCACTGCTTTGTAGTAGAGTACTATAGGTTTGGATCCCTGAATATAATGTCAAATACTTTAAAATATATGATTGATATTAGTTAATTTTAACTCCTTAATTTTAGTCTTATTGTAAGAAACTTTCTGGGAAGGGGTAGAGATATACTGGGAAATGTAGATCATGTAAAAATGAAAGATTATTTTTTTAAAATACAATAAAATAAGGGGTGGCTAGGTGGCACAGTTGATAGAGCACCAGCCCTGCAGTAAGGAATACCTGAGTTCAAATCCAGCCTCAGACACTTAATAATTACCTAGCTGTGTGGCCTTGGGCAAGCCACTTAACCCCATTTGCCTTGCAAAAACCTAAAAACAAACAAAAATATGTCTCCCAGAACTGCATATAATATTCTAGATGCAATCTACTTAGAGAAGAAAACCAAGATTCTTATTTTCCTAATTCTAGATCCTGTGCCCTTCTTACAGAAGTCTCTTCTAGCTCCGAATCAATGACCCAGTGAAAAGAGTTGCTATTTCACATTACTAACTTGTTTTGAAGGTGCAGACCACCAAAGTTTTTAGATCTTTCTCAATGTGGCATCTATTTATATCTTTCTCCATCTTATGCATATAAATCTGATATTTGGAATCCAAATCTTAACACCTTGCTTTTATACTTAATGAATTTTATCTTCTTTGATTTGACCTACTATTCTAGCCTTTGAGATATTTCGGAAGATTTATCCATTGTTAATAAGCTCTTCCTGAGTTGTGACAACTGAAAATGTAAAGATTTGAACTGTCTTTATCCAAATAAAAGAGTACAAATGTTTACTACCACAGAGTCAAGTATAGAGCCCTAGAGGAGCCCATCACAAGCCTCCTTCTACATTGTCAGCAAATCCTTAGTGAGTGCCCTTCACATTTGGCTATTCAGATAGTTCTCAATCTGATGGGAATGGGGAGGGGATAGCAAGGAATACTGAAATTTTGTTTTATGGTATCCAAATCCTAAGAAGTTCAATACATGGAGATTCCTTTATGACCCCAGTAGTTCACTCACAAATTCATATTCATATAGCACTTTTTTTGCAAAGCACATCTTATAAATTACTCCATTCGATCCTTCAAACAACCTTATGAGTTAGGTGCTTTTATTAGACTCATTTTACAAAAAAGAAACTGAGATTAAATGACTTAGTCTGTATCACATAGCTACTAATAAGTATTTGAGGTAATATTGGAACCCATTCTTCCTGACTCAAAGTTCAACAATGTTAACTATTGACAAAGATTTGACTAGTAATTTTGCTATCTCTTATAGTAATTTTGTTATCTCTTTATACTTCATTTTTCTTCCTTAAGGATATGATTTCTCTCTCATCACATTCAGTTTGGATCAATGTATACCATGGAAACAATGTAAAGACTGGCAAATTGCCTTCTGTGGGGGGAGGAACAAGATTAGGGGAAAAATTGTGAAACTCAAAATAAATAAAATCTTTAGGGGGAAAAAAAGAACACTAAAACAATTTGAAAAAGAAGAAAAAGAAGACAACACTTGACCTCTCTTCCAACATATTTCCCATTAAACATTTTAATTCAGAGTATCTTCTAGAAATGATAAAGTTAATAGGGTTCTATAGGAAAGGTATCTAAACCAGAGTTTCTGACATATTACCATTTCTGTGTGTGTGCTCATGCATGCACACATGTGCAATGTGTAAAAGAGGAGAAAGGAAAAGGGAAAGTAAGGAAAGAGGAGAGAGAGAAGGCAGAAAGGAAAAAGAGAGTAAGATTGGGAGACAGTAGGCATATGTATGTAGAAAGGACAGAGAGGAAGAAAGAAGAGAAAGATATCGAAAAGGGAAGGGAAAAGAGAAGAATTAAGGAGAAAGAGGATGGAGGGGGAGGAGGTGAGAGAGAGGAAATCGAGAAAAGATAGAAAAAGAGGAAAAAGAAAAGGTGTGTGTGTGTTTGTGTGTTTGTGTGTGTGTGTGTGTGTGTGTGTGTGTGTGTGTGTGTGTGTGCTGGCTTGGCTTTAAGAACTAGTCAGAAATGTAGTTCAAACAATTGTTTTGAATTGAGACTGAGTATTAGCCTCCATATTGAGAGATTTGTATGTATGCTTGGCTCTAGTTCTGCAGAAAATAGAGTATTTTGTCTCCAAGAACAATAAGAGGCTGTATGCTGTATCCTCTCATCCCCCTTTGATGACACCCACCCTTGATTACACCAAATCTGCCAGCAGAATTGCACAGGGAAATCAGACATCTTATTTGGCCAGAAGTACAAAGAGCAATTGTTTTCTGTGAAATAGAAAAGTTTCTAATGCATCTAGAATATGGAAGAAAAAAACCTTCTAAAGGAAATAAAGATGAAAACCTTTCTCCTGTCAGCAGCATCTGTGACCAGAACCATATCTCTAATTCCCCCACCTCCTCCCACCCCCAAACAACCTGTAGCCTCCAAAGTTGGAGACTTCTTCATCTAGAAAATGATTGCTATTTGATTACATTAAAGCTTCCATCACAAGCAAGAAATATTTTACACAGCAAAGAACAACCCTCTTATTCTGAGCCAGTTAAAGGATAATTGGGGCTAACAGTAACAATGAAAACCACACTCTCTTTCCATTTCCATGGCCAGTCCTGGATTGGTTTGGTAGACCTGGTAATAACAACAGTGACTTTATGCCCCTTCTAGAAAATTCTAGAGTACAGAGTCCTTGGTATCCAGGTCTTAAATCCCTATAATCATCTAACCTGAGTTGTACCTATTATCATCAAGTAATGTGTTTTAACCAAAGCACTGAAGCATTTTGATTCCCATTTCAAGTAAACCTAAGAAAAAGATGAGTCACCTTCAGTACAGGGTACCCACTGACCCCTTCTAACCTTCCTCTCTTGTTAGATGATTTAGAGTCAGAAATAGGGAAGAACTGCCTATTCCAAAGATGACAGCCTTAAAAAATGGGAAATCCTGATGATACCCAGATGATTGGATAGACTGATGATTTCTTGAGTCAACTCTCCCTGGGAAAGCATGCCAGCTTTCCTGGGCAGTTATTGGCTTCATCACAGATGGTCAGGTAGTATCCTCAAGAATCTGTGGAGTGTTTGGCTAACTCTATGGCTCATTCTAGTTAAGTCATATTAAAGCCCTCATAATATTACCAAGCAAACAGAGGTCAGTGGCATCTAAACTGGAAGCTAAGAATAGATTGGATGCAATGAAGAAAGACATATTCATGGCTCTACAAAGAGCCCAAGAGAAAAAAAAAAAGTTTCACCGTACTCAAGGCATTTTGAGAATGCCAGTAAAAGGATTTCTTGAAGCTATGCTCTCTAATTGTGACTCCACTTTTCCCCTGAGCTCTCTATATTTCAATAGGAGAGTATCAAAAACTTGTGGGGAGGATATGTTTTGTCAACTATATCAACAACATTGATCTATATTTAGTCCCTACAATGTGCTAAGCACTTCACAAATATCTTAATTCATTCTAGACTATATATGTGCGCAATCAAAATTATCAGTTTTCTTTGATCATCTCTAACCCTTGTTTATTCATGAATTCTTCCACTATCCTTAGTTGTGAAAGGTATTTTCTTCTTTGTTCCTCTCATTTGTTTACAAAGCAACCTTTTATCTCCAAATTATATATCTATTTCTTGTTTTATTTAACATATATATATATATATTATATATTATATATATATATACATATATATATGGTGTGAGATATTAGTCTCAACCGCATTTCTGCCAGACCATTTTTCATTTTTCCAGAAGATTTTGTCACATAAAGGGTGCTCACAGCTGAAGCCATGGTTCTGGGGTTTATCCTTCATATTTTTTAATGCAGCATTCCTAATATAGTCCAAAGATCAATCTCTTTATATTTTAATAAGTTGCAAATAATTTGGATGACTATTGGTATACTATTATTATAGTATATTTTGAGATATGGTTCTACTAAGCTTCCTATTTCTCATTATTTCCCTTGAGATTATTAAATTTTTATTCATCCAGATGAATGTGGTTATGATTTTTTTCCTAGTGCCATAAAGTATTCCTCTGGTAATTTTATTTGTATGGTAATGAAAAGGTAAATTAAATTAACTTAGAGAGTATTATTTTTATTTTAATAACATTATCTACCCATGAGCAATCAATAGCTCTCTAATTATTTAGATATATATTTACATAAGTGTTTTTGTGGTTTTATTTACGTAATTTCTTTGTGTATCCTGACAGATATATTCCCAGGTACTTTATACATTCTGTAATTCTATCAAAAGGAATTTTTTTCTCTCTTTCCCTGCTATATTTTCTTAATGAAATCCAAAAATGCTAATGATTTATGTGAATACATTTTATATCCTGCAAAGTTGCTTAAGTTACTCATTATATCAATTTTAGTTGAATTTTTGGAATTCTTGAGATACAATATCATACCATCTGCCAAAAAAAGCAAAACATTCTATTTCTTCTTTGTCCATGTTCATTTCTCTTCCTTATCTTTTTTTTCTTGGCTACCTACCATTTCTAAACCTGTTAATTAATATTGTATTCTGATCCTATTGGAAATGATCCTAGCATTTGTTCATTTAATGTCATATTGGCTCTGTTAGATAAGTATTATTTACTACATTAAGCAATGTTTATTTATTTCTATATTTTCCATTACATTTTTTTACCAAAACAAAAATGTATCTTGGATTTTTGTAGAAAATATATAATACCCATTGATATAATCATGTGATTTTTATGATTCATATTCTTAATGAGGTCTATTATATTTTTAAACAATCAATTATAATAATAATAGCAATAATAAGTTTTAACTTTTCTTATATTATGCTAATTCTACATTCCTGGCATGAATCCAGCATGGGCAAAGTACATAATCTTTTTACAAGCCTCTTTGCTAATATTTTATTTAATATTTTTGCAGCAGTTTTCATTAGAGATGTTAATCTGTAGTTTTGGTTTTCTTGCTAATTAAAGTATCAAGACCATATCTGTAAAAATAAAAAAGATTTTGGAATGATCCTTGTTTTCTAATTTTTGCAAATAGAATATGTAATATTGAACTTAGTTATTCTTTGAACATTTGATAGAACTCATTTGTAAAGTCATTGTGTCCTGCAGTATGGTGGTGGTGGTATTTATTTTAGGAGTTCAATTCTGACTTCTCAACTTTTTTCTAATATTGAATCATATAAATTATCCTTTTTTTAATTCAATAAATCTAAACATTTTTATATTTGATTTATTTTATCATAATTATCAATTTGGCATTAAGTTGAGCAAAATTATTTCTGCTAATTTTTATTTCATCTTCTCTTCTTATGAATCTATTTTTCATAATTGATACAAATTTCATTCCTCTCTCCCTTCTTTTAAAAATTAAACTAGCTAACTTTGCTTTATTAATATGGATATTTGTAAACAGCTCCAACTTGTACTTATCATTTGAATAGATGTTTTGCTTTCAATTCTGTTCATCTTTTTCCCAATTAATAGATTTTCTTTTATGGCTATTAGTTGTTAGTGGTTTTTGTTTTCAAACTTGTTGCCTTTCTAAAATTTTTATTAAGTGTATACCCAATTCTTTTATTTCTGTTCTCTCTTTTTATGGATGAAATTCCCACAGGAGTGCTTTAGTTGCAACCCATAAATATGAATATGCAGCCTCAGTTCTAATTTTATAAAGTCTCTTTTGTTCCTGTTATTTAGTCTTTATCCCACCACTGTTTAGAACTAAATTACAATCAGAATTCCAGTATTGAATATAATTTTATTACATTTTTGTTAATATAGATTATGCTAATTTTTGCTCAGTTGCATTTCTCAGTTTTTTATGTCCCAATACATTGTCAGTTTCTAAAGAGGTATTATGGACATCAGAAATATATATATATATATGTATATATATATATATATATATATATATACTCTTTTTTTCTCCTTTTTAATCCTATCTCCAGAAAATTCAACACATTTAACTTTTCTTTTCTTTTTAGGTTTTTTGCAAAGCAAATGGGGTTAAGTGGCTTGCCCAAGGCCACACAGCTAGGTAATTATTGAGTGTCTGAGACCGGATTTGAACCCAGGTACTCCTGACTCCAGGGCTGGTGCTTTATCCACTACGCCACCTAGCCACCCCAACATTTAACTTTTCTAAAAATCTATTCAGTCATTAGCTTCTTTCTAATTAAAGGTTTTGTAAAATTTTCTTGGTTTGAAAAGTCTTCCACTATGATAGTTTTACTATCTATTCCTCCATCCAATTAATTTTTCCTCTAAGTATTTAGACATTATACTATTTGGCATATATATATATATATATATATATATATATGTATGTATATATACATATATATATATATATCAAGCAAAGTTATTGATTTGTAAGTAAGACAATATTTGAAAAAAATTAATAGCATAGTGCCTGGAAAATAGTAGGTGCCATATAAATGCTTATTCATTTCTTCTTTTTCTTCCCATCTAACATTTCATAATGTAGTTTCCTTTCTTATCTCTTTTTATCAAGTTTATTTTTACTATTGTCTAAAGAAAAATTCTGATTGTCCTCTCATTATTTTTATTTATCTGAAGCATATACATTTTGCTTCAGTTCCTTATTCTATCTCTGTGTGAATCTTTATATTTCAAATGTGTTTCCTTCCAAACAACACATTGAACTGTTTTTCAAATCTTTTCTGCTATCTCTTCCATTTTATGAGTGAGCTCACTCCATTTATATTTATAGTTTTAATTGCTAATTTTGTACGTCCCTCTATCATGTCTTTTTCCTCTCCTTTATAGCAAAAGGTAGGGAAAAGGGACTTGGCTTAACATTAATGTTCTATAATTGAAGCAATCTGTTTCTGTTCCATTACCCATCTTCTTTATTACTTGTTCCATCTCAGTTACAAGTTTTTAGTTTCTTTCTTTGCCTTTCATCCCATTCTACCTTCCATTGTTGGAGGATTTATTTGGGGTTTTGTTATTTTGGAGATTTTTTGGATAGGAGTAGAACTCCCTCCCTCTTTAATCTTCCTCTACCCTCTCACCATCCCTGCTGATTTTCCTGTGGAATTTAATATATTTCTACACTATGCTCTTTGAATGTGTGTCATTAATTTCTCCTGAGTGTATTTAATCTTATTTTATTAAATGAAAGTAAGACTCATGAAATGCCAGTTTCCCCTCATCATTTCAGAGGATGTTGTGTGGGTTCTTTCTTTTTCCACTTTGATAGAGCTGGACAGTTTTTGGTTATGATTTCTTGAAACACGTTAACAAGGTGTTTTTTCCCTTGGTCATGACTATCAGGCAGCCCAGTGATTCAGTGATTATCTCTCTTTGACCTATTTTCAAATCAATTATTTTTGATAGTCTAGACCTTATATTTTCTTTTCTAAGTTGAATTTTTTTAATTTTATTTCCACATTTCTGTTTTTCTTATGGAGACCTTGCTTTCTTTTTAGCCAATTCTATTTTTAAGGAGCTCACCTCTTGGATATGGTTTTCGTATGTTATAAGCTATTAATTCTCCTTGCCATTATTTCACCTCTAGCTATCATTCCTTTAACATTACATTTTGTATCTTTTGTTTCATTTCCTCTAGGTACTCTTGTAATCCTTGTGACCAGAGCATTCTTTTCTCTGAAACTCTATTTGGAATTGTTATAGAGTTACTCTCTTATGAGTTTACCACTTAGACTTCTCTCAGTTCATAATATTTCTTCTATTTATTTAAATCTCTGAACCTCATTTTTGAACTGAGGCTTTGTGCTTAGGTCAGACTCTGTTCATCCATGTTCTTTTATGATGGCACAGATCCTACATAGTTGGAAGGGGCTAAAACTAGGCCACCACTTTCTATAAAAATTCCTGGATCTTGGCTCATTTACCTGGTGGCTCACCTTAGGTTATGGCCTTGGCTCCGTCTCTGTCTCTCTTACACAGTTCTAAAGCCAGTGTTGGCTCTGTCCCTTGTTTTGAGCCTGACAGGTCCCAACCAGCTGTTGTTGATTTGCTTTTAGCACAACCCAGGTTCAGGTGTGGGCTAGCTAGGTACTAGGCTGGTAGGGCCTAATCCCCAGGCATTATCTCCTGATATGCCTTATGTGGGGCTGCCTGGAGTTGAGCTTCCTATATTTTGTTCTAGCTTTATCTTCTTTTACTTTGCTTTCCAGTTACCCTGGAATGTGTCTGCACAGAATTTCTGCAGAACTCCGGCAATTTTTCTAAAGTCTTGGACGTGGTAGAGTAGTTTACAACTATTTTTCTTTCTTTTGGGGGGAAGGATTGTTTAACCATCATTCCTTTTAGAGCAGAATTAGGGCACAGGATGGCAAGAAGGGGGTCTGGTTTCTTCTGCATCCTAACAGACTACAATTCCTCTCCCTCTTGGATTTTTCTTCAGTTTATATAAAATCAGAATCATTGAATTTAAGAATTGGCAAGAACCACAGTAGCCGTGTTGTTCAACCCATTGACTCCAAAAAGAATCCTCATGTGGAACACGACCAATTGTAAACTCCTTGAGGGCAAGATCTAGGTTTTTGTTCGTTTTCCTATCCTCAGCTTAAAGCTTTATATAATAGATATTTAACTCATCTCTGCTAAATTAAGGAATGGGGATTGGGTTGATAATTTCAATGGAATAGGGAACTCCTGGATAAGTAATTTCCTTTAACCATGCAGATCAGCACCTTCTCTGCAATTTGTAGTTCTAGGGAGTTGGCAAAAGCTCTGAGCAGTTGCTCGAGGTCAATTAGCATCAGAAGGATTTGAACCCAAGGTTGCTTGTCTCTTAAGCCATTTACTATTCCCTATACCATATGGTCTCTTTATTTTTTAAATGGAATAAATCCTGGCTTCAGAAGTGCTGAATAGATGAGATACACCTAAGTGTGATGAAATAAAACTATAGAGACAAAGGAAGAGAAGAAAAGCAACCTGGATGTGGTGTCATTTTTTTAAAAAATCATTTCATTCAGGGTGTATTAAACATTTAACTGTTTACCCAAGGCGATCCTTAGCATTATGGTAAATTTATATAACCCTTGAAATGGAGGCAGTAAGGAGTTAAAAAAAACATTTAACTATCTCTCTTTTAAAAAGTATACAGGTTAAAAAATTTTCAATTTAATCTGCATTTTTTAACTCTTTTCTATTAATTAATTCTAGAAATCCAACAAAACAATAGAACTCTAGAATTCTTAATTCTAGAAATCCAACAAAATAATAGAGCAAACCCTTACTTCTAGTATTTGCTGATTTTGAGGTATAAATACTCACACTACAAAATTAACAATTGACTATCCCAAGCCCAATATGACCTGTTTTCTCAAAGGAAGGGATTTCAAGTCATCTAAGCCATCTGTGATGTAGCCATCTGACTTCCTTTTATAGTTCTCCAGTGAAATAGATCCTACTACCCCCTGGTGCTACCCATACCACTTTTTGGACAACTCTGATTGTCTAGATGTTTTCCCTTCTGCCAAATAAAGTTCTCTCTCTCTCTCGATACATAGCACTTTATAACTTTAAAAAAAAGCTTTATAAAGACTGGCTGACATTTTATAGAAATTAACAAAGTACCTTATGTGTTTTATTTTCTTTATAACCATAATAATGAAAATGATTACACATAATTATAACTCTCATCACCATTCTTCCTTCTACCTTTGTGCTTATGAGAATTACGTGTTTATCTTTCATGCTTTGTTTGGTGATAGCAAGAGAGACTAGACCTGTAATTTCAGTACTGCAGGGAACAACCAGAGGAGAAAACTCTCTCTACCAATGCAGGTCAGCATTTTCTCTGCAATTTATAGTTTTAGAGACCTGCCTAGTAGACTGAAGGAGTAAGTAATCTGTCCACAATTACAAAGCTAATTAGTGTCAGAGGAAGGATTAGAATAGTCTCCTTCTATCCACAGTCACTCTTCTCAATCACGAATATATATTTCAATACATAAATTTTTTCCAAAAGTCTTAGTGTGGATTTAAACTTTAATAATTAATAATTAAGGTTTTCAACATCTGTTCTATGTTCACAAGTACATACATTTTAACATATAAGCTTTTCCAGAAATCTTAGTATAGTTTTAAATTTTAATAATTAAATAATGAAGCTTCTCCATAACTATAACATTCTCACTTGCCCATCTCAAGTGCTAGGATAGGAGGGAAACATAATGATCAGGAAATCCAAACATTTCTCCTTATAAAATAAACCAGAAGAAAGGAAGAAGTGGCAGATTAATGGAAGAATAGTAGAGGGAAGGAGCTAGTGAAGTTGATTTTGTTTTACAACCAAGGAAGCAAGAAACCACATGTCATGAGATAATGTGGTCACCTCATTTTTGCAGCACTCATGATATATGTGCAAAAAGACCACCATGAAAATAATTTGAGTATATACACTAATATCAGTTGCACAGGACTGGGAGGAAGAGAAATTCAAAGACACTACAAATTAAATCAGCATACACTTTAAACTGTTGACTTCAATATGAAGGTAGTCATAGGGAAGGGCAATAAGAAATATATCAGGAAGAATGGTTCAGGAAGAATGGAGGGAGGCCAAAAAATTGTAGATCATATTGAAATCTCATGCCTCTGCATCATGAGTACTTTTTTCCCTAAGAGAAAAGAGGTGAACATGGAAAACATTGAACTAAACATACCAGCCAGTCAATAAAAATGTGTTCTACTATGTGCTGAGCACTACCAGAACTGGGAGGCAAACGATTGTCCCTTGCCCTCAAGGAGGTTACAATCTATTGTAAACATGAAAACAAATATAAACAAACTTTAAACAAGATAAAAAAGAAATGGTCAATAGAGGCAAGAAGCTAAAATTAAGAGACATTGGGAACATATATAAAAGGATCACAGCTGAGATGTGGACTTCAGGGAAAACGTCTGAAGTCTTAGGGAACAACAAGAAAGACAGTATCACTAAATCAAAGAGCATATTGTGGGATATGAGTGTAGAAAAGGTAAGGGAGTTTCGATTGAAGCTTTGAAATACCAGGTAAAAGATTTTATATTCAATTCTAGAAATCATTGGGAGTCACTGATGTTAATTGAATAGGCAAGTGACATTGAATTTTAGGAAAATTTTAGGAAATGTTAGGAAAATCACTATTAAAGTGGTTGAAAGGAAGATGGACTGGAGTGGAGTAGAATTTGAAGCAGGTAGGTTAACCAGGAGGCTATTACAAATTTAACTTTAACATAAAGGAAAGACACCAAGGGAGGATGAAAAAGCCCCCACACCAGAGATGCTGGTCCTCCCTGACCACCCCATACATTTCACCAGAGCTACTTTCGGATCAGACTCTGCCCTACAGAAAAACCTAGTCTCACCTCTTGATCTGACTTTCAATATCAAACCAGGACTTTAAAGCAATCCCTAAGCCTAAACATCTTCTTAGCAAGGAATTAAAGTAGGAAAAAAGACCAGGGTCCACCCTGTCTAGAATTATAACTGTCCTACAGTAGCCAGACTTCAGCAGAATCAGAACCTATCTCTAGAACAAAGGTTTCCATTCTAGGTCTATAGGTAGAGAAGTGATCTGGCCTTGCCCACCCCATCTAGCATGCTACTACTTAATGTATTTTTAAGATTTAGTAACTTAAAACTTCACTAAGACTCTGGGGTAGCCTGCATATTAAAATATTCTAGCTTTTCCAGGAAAATCAGGGATAAAGAAAGGTTGTTCCTGGTCCCTACTATTATTTAACATAGTTATAGAAATGCCAGCTTTTGCAACAATATAGCCCTTGAGGGACTTAGCAAGGAGAGAATAGAAAATAAAGAAACAAAATCACCATTATTTGCAGATGACATGAGATCGCTAGAGATTCAGTTCAAATTAATTAAAATAAATTGTACTAAAGTAGCAAGATATAAAATAAACCCATAAAATTATTTGACTCTTCTATATATTACTAGAAAAACCTAACAAAAAGAAAAAGAAATTTCATTCAAAATGCCTACAAAACATTTAAAAGATCAGGAAGTCTTCCTATCAAGACATTGATTAGTTGGTTGGTTCTTATCCATTACTAAAGAAGTCCAAAATAATATCCCTTTGTTAGATACAAGTGACAGTATATCTGACTACGGCTAAAACAGACCAGTAGGAGCTCAGAATGCTCTACCACAGGTAGACATATACAGAAATTGTATGAATACAATTACAAAACACTTTATAAAAGTAGAAGACAAATATTAGTAACTTAAGGTTAACTTGTACCAATATAAGAAAAATGATGATATTATACAATTAGCTTGTGGTTTTATGAATGCACCAATCCAAGCACAAGGGTTTACTTTTAAAAACTAGGCAAGGGGGCAGCCAGGTGGCACAGTGGTTAGAGCACCGGCTCTGGAGTCAGGAGTACCTGAGTTCAAATCCAGCTTCAGAAACTTAATTACCTGACTGTGTGGTCTTGGGCAAGCCACTTAACTCCATTTGCCTTGTAAAAACCTAAAAAAAACTAGACAAGATAATAAATAAATAATAATAATATTAATATTTAGGAGTTGAAAACTCAGGTTGAAGCTGTCCATTATTTCCAACTCTTTGAAGACTGAGAAAATTTCCCAAAAAGCAAAATATACTCTTTCCCCAAATCATCCCACCTGTTCAATAGTCTTATATTGCTTTCTTCTTTTCACTAATTATTTGTTGTATCCTGATTTTTTTTCTCAAACATAAAAAGACCAGGGATTTTTGAGAGGCAAATGTAAATTGTTATTAAGGGAGTGAGCCAAACCTCTGTCTGAAAGTCAAGAATTTTCCTGAGAGCTTTGAGCTATTGTGACTATAACTTGTATCTGATACAAATACCACAATACTGAAGAGGAGGGGACCAAATATACATATATAGATAATAAAAAGAGAATTAATTTGGTGCACTTGTATAGTGCACAAAAAGAAGTAAAGAACTATTATCCATTTTGATAAGTAATTAGGGTTGAAGATGTAATGTATAAAGATGCCTCATACTAGTTCAACATTTGGATGCCTTGGGGATGGAGAAATCCCCTAGCTACTTTCAGGAGCTTAACAAGGTGTTTGAGGATGATTTATAGGCCACTGAACAGAAAGTTCCAGTAGACCTTTAAAAAGGGGGATTTCACCTGTGGGGATACTTCCTGGTAATTCCTATGAGAGTGATATGTAGTCCCACAGAAATGGTGAACCATAGACTCATGGTGTTTAAAGTCTGCCTTCATGAGCCTAACCTTGGGAATAGACTCATTACTCTGTGTTTATATTGCCATATAACATTGTTATAGTTTGCATTTGCCTTATGCAAAATGGCAAAAAACCCCTACTGAAATCGTTGCGTTTGGACATATTTGAGAGATTCAGCAGAGGGAAAGGACGAGTAGGAGATAGAGGAGACACACAAAAGAACCAAAATTCAATGGCTTTTAAATTGGTAGAAGAAAGGATAGTCCCACAATCTGTTGTTTTCCATATTTCAGGATACAAATCAGGATCACTACAGAAAATAGGAAGAAATATTTAAAAGCACCCCCAAAACGTGTCTCTTACTAAGCCTAGGTAAGAAGGGGGTTGGCAAAACCACATTCCTGCCTCATCTGTGCCACCTAGTGTTTACTGACAATTGCTCTGAAAGGGACACTTTCCATCCTCTCCATCACTCCAGTTGATGTTGACTTGGCTTCTCTAGGCAGCTCCCAGCAGGCAGGCAAACAAAGAAAAGCACCTTGGGCTCCAAGAGGCTGGGCTATTGGGTGAAGAAGAGCACTTTAATAATAGGGCAAGGGTGCGGAGGAGGAGGCACTTAAAACTCAAGTTTTAAAGCATCGTGGTTCACACATGTTGTGAAAATAACACATAATAATAGAGCCATTCAGTCTCATTAGACTCATGTACAGCCTAATAGAAGGAGAATTCTGATCTGACACTGAACATCTGGATAGGAGAAAGTAAGAGAAATAGGATAGGGCAGAACAAGACTATCTTTGCTTATTCTCAGTTCCACATTTTTTACCCCTTTTGTGGTCTGGCTTCTGTACCAGAGTTGGTCATAATGCCCACTATTACCAGGAGCTACTGTATCCTCTCTGAAAGTGAAAAACTGCCAGGCTGCAGGCTCTAATAGGCCTCTCTCGCCCAGGAGCCAAGCAAAGGGGCTGTCCCCCCACAACCTCTTCCAGTTTTGATTCTTTCCTCCAGGAATCCCATCCATCAGACGAGACTTTGCTTGACGTATCAACATCTGGAAATCTGCTCCTCCAACTGTGGTTGAAATTCTTGCTTGGAACAGCAGCTGGGGAGAACAGAGCAGAAGAGAAGAGAACCCTGGAGGGAGATGGGCCAGAAGGTTGCTCCCTGTTTAATGTAGCTGAAACAGGGTTGAGAGCTGGGGAAGGAGGAAGGGGAAGGGGGGGGGGGGAGAAAGGGAGAAAGGGGGGGGGCAAAAAAACAGAGGACCAAACATGAAAATAATCCCTGATCCACATGTCTAGGACTTGGCTAGGTGGGCTCCACCAGAGTTAGGCAGGGAAGTTTGGGGGGGGGGGGGGGAGGGCTGACATAAAAGTCAGGAACCAGTCTGAAAAGAATTTTACCATAAAATATCTCACTTTTATCTCCTTTGCTCATGAAGATATGGGAGGTTTATGTCGGTTGAAGAATATGGTATGGGAACTACAATTTATATTGGCTCATCTCTTGTCTCCCCTTAGTATAATAAAAGGTCATTGAAGGCAGAGATTCTTTTCACTTCTGTCTTTGTATCTCCTCAGTTTTAACAAATGAATATTTGATTGGTCACCAGACACTAACCTCAACAGAACAAGAGAGAGCATAACCAGAAAAAAGGGTAAACACGAATAATTCAATTTATATAAATGAAAGCCACATGAAAACTCAGCAAAATCCAAATGAAATTAAATGTCCAATCTTGATTATAATGTTTGTCCTTCATTTTTGAAGAGGACTGTGACAAGCATGTGTACTGGATTTGAGTGAGAAGGGGCTCTTCTAAGTCCCCAGCCTCACTTTTTCCTCCAGTCATTTGAATCCAGTGGCCAGATATGGGTCAGGACAACTGCGGATGGCCCTGGATGTGAAGCAGTCAGAATTAAGTGGTTTGTCCACGTCCTTCAGTACTGTTCAAGTATCCGAGGCTGGATTCAAATTCCCATCCTCCTGACTCCTAGGCCAGTGATCTATCTATGTACCACCTGGCTGCCCCATCCACAAATGTTACATACATTGTCAGCTGCAAAAACTGGACCAGTAAATTTTCCCTGTTTTTCTTTGCTATAAGGGATTTTGCCATTATTTAAGTGCCTACTCTAAGTCAGGTTCCATGTGCATTAATTAAATGAATCATAAAAAAATCTTTAAGAATTGGAGAATATCAAATCTATAAAGTCTTTTTTTTTCTTTTGGTAAGGTGGTAGAGAAATAAAAGCATTATTAGTATCAGTCCTAATCCAGCATCAAAATTGTCAGTGAAATACATAAAAATAATCTTAAACTCAAAAAGAAAGGAAGATTTTTTTGTTTTTCTAAGTGTCAAAGAAGATGGAAATAAAAACATATGTTCTCTCATTCCTTAAAAGAAATAAATAAGAATTTTAAAAATAAGCATTCTTTACTTGTCCCAGGACCTGGGGTAAGTGAT